>NC_134700.1:268973290-269154590 GCF_043290135.1 Rhipicephalus microplus
GGTAAGCTTGGAACATTGCAGGAGCTCCTCCGTTGCTCATGCTAGCTGCTGTCACCTTGCATACTCGGGCAGCATGCCGGTCATCGTACGTGGCTGTTTAGAGTGTGTGTGTGTGTGTGTGTGTTAGAGAGAGTCTGGCTGCTTATCTGTGCTACAACATATAAGGGGTTGCCGTCACACAGGGTAGGTGGTAGTTGAAACACTGGTCCTGTCGGTAATGTGTTCGCGTGAGTTGCGACTATTAGCGAAGGGTGGCTACGCATCAACAGAAGCACACTCACAGAGAGCACTTTTCATTGTTTTATATAAGAGCTATACACAGTCCTAAACGAGCGAAACCCGAAACTTTATGTAACGAGTGTATGAATGTTGCGTAATCGTGTGTACGTCAATGTCTGTGTCATGCGCGTTGTGTTTCTAAAACGAAAAAGACCATTTGCACTCCGTCGATACGTCTTCGACCTAAGTCGTTTACGGCGATGGGACAATGCCGCGAAGGTTCAACATTGGGATTGCTGTTGCTTCATTAGGACTGAACAGTTTCAGCCGATTGCGCATACGGCGCATAGTTGCATAATGCCCATTGTACCGTTAGCCATCGCTAGGTGAAAACGAACTGCATCACTCGAGCTGAGATGAAAGATTGCAAAATCGGGCGAACTTTCGTCTGCCTAATGCTCCCCTCACGAGTATCTCGATCATATTTGACTCATTTCAGGGCCGTAGGATCTTTTCTTTCACCACTTATGCTATGCTTGCCACACCAGTTCATGCGTTGCACAAGTATGAGTTATTCAACGTTTCGATCGAAATCAACGCGTGTGTGCCTGTTGTTGCGATCGTTCTCTTTATTTTTGTCCTTGGGTTGCCTTGTATGCGACAGAAAGTCGATAACATGGAACAGCCACGTTCACATCCTAGCTATTACTGCATCTATATACATATACTCACTGTTTAGATGACAATAACTCGTTCTTTCTTTTCATCGTAATTTTGCACATTAACGCATTAACAATGTTGTCTCTACATAGACAACATCAAAAGACATGGCGTGTTTAATCGTTCATAGCAACATAGCTTTTTTAAAGAAATTTGAAGAATGCAGATCTAGGTAAGGAAGTACAAAAACAATAAATTAAACACCCAAAGGCAGCTCTGTGTACATTCACGGTGGCAATGGTAATATCTGGGTTTTTTTAACATGCCACAACTACGATACAATGTCGAGCACGCCGGAGATGGCAGCTCCGGAAATTTCGGCCATCTGGTGTTCTTTAACGCGAACTGACATCGCACAATACACGCACTTCTAGCATTTCGCCTTCATCGAGGTGCTACTACCGCTGCGGCCGGAATGGTGAACGCCTCCTTCGTGCCAGCATCCGGCACCGCAACACCGCATACTCGGCTTGAAAACAGATATTGCTTATACGCAGTCTCTTCGTGTCAAGGAAGCTTTCAATGTATTTTTTAAACTCGTAGTGCATAGCGTACACAATCAGTTTAGCCATGTAAAAAGTATCAATCAACACACGTCACTCTTCAGTGACTTTAAACTTACAATTCGATACTGGTTACTTTAGTGTTACTTCCTGCAGTATCAGATTGCTGGCATCGTGTAAAAATATATTGGCGCTTCAGCAACCTTACAAGAATAACACTCTTGGACAGAACATTGTTCATGTAATTTTTATTATAGATTCTGAGCAATTATTTACAAACAACCTAGGAACCATCAACATGAAGTATAATGTAACATTGGATCCACATATCACCCTTGTTAAATGACATAATCTCAAACGATGTGTTATTTTTTTTTACTCTCGAAACGTACACGCGATAGATGAATGAATCGACTAGAAATGATTGTAACAACATCGCACACATTTCAAGGTCATGCTCTGACACGTGGTGCCCGAGACGGTCAAAATATTTCAATGGATACGCTCGTCATTCGCACATCAAAAGTGGTGATTGCAAAAGCTCGCAAGCGTCGCATTCATATTCCACCGTCTGCACTCTCATTTATTTCAGAGTGGCTCCGTCGTCCGGAAACCAGTTTATACCACGAAACTGTTGACAAACAGGTTTGAATGCCGCTGTTCCGCCTTTAGGGCATACCAGAATTTCCTAGACACAGAAGGAATGGCGATCACGTCCAAAAATATGGCGATACACAGCTGAAAACACCGAGCAAAGTTTTATGGTTGATACAGAGTGGCTTTCAGACGTACGGTGAGGATGGGTTGGAGGAATGGTGGCTCGTGAATTACTTACAAGCGTAGGGGGGAGGGGGGGGTTGACACACGCATTACTCGCTTTTGTTTCTCAGGCGCTGGTGTACAGTGCTATCTATTGAGTTTTGACTACGTCTACCAAAAACGGTTACTTTAGGTTACTCTTTAACCTCAATTAAGAGTTGTTACCCTTTAACGAGCAATGGCTGTTTCATTAAACTTTCATGTTGTCGAACGCCGTTTAGCACCTCATGCAAATTGCTTTGTTATGTTTCAGTACAACACGGCGTTTCACTTTCATTATCAAGTAGCACTCTACACGCGCGTTTATTTTTCTAGATTGAGTGCACTTATGTAGTGGCATTTGGAAAAGAATGAAACTTCACTGACATATGAACTTATTAGTTAGTAGTTGTCTATTGAGTGATATCACTCAGCAAGAAATGAATATGGCTCCTGATATTGTTTGTCAACAAAGTGTTCATGACACAAGATCATATGACTGAGTTATAGTGCTGATGAAAGGAAGCGTGTTCGTCGCTTCCAAGCAACCCATAGAAGTGCATTTTGAAATCTCACCCTACTCTGTTGTTCTCAGAATACATTACTAGTATGGTAGTTCCCTGCATGAAGTTTGAGAGCTATTTCACATGAACCGTACATGTCTTTATATTAAAAATATATAAAAATATAAAATGAAAAATGGGCGACACCTGGTCATTTTCTGCAATGTACTGAATCCAACCAAGGTTGCTGGTTATTCGTCACTATTGTAGCAATGTGTCAGCGAAGCCTTACTTAAGCAGACACTGCACAACACATTTCGTCTCAGTGATGGATACTTCACACGCTTCCGTATGGTCACTTTAAATTGATAGTCACAACGTGAAAATAAAAAAAGAAAAGGGGAAGCTCCAACAATTTATCTTGTTTCACTCGTATGTAAGTCAGAACTCTCCTGTCAAGATATTCACAGAAATAGCAGTTACGAGTTATGAAATGAAAAACTGTACCCTCGATAATGTTATATTGTACCAATACTGCATTTCCAAGTCACTGCGCAATTCTTAATACAGTGAGCAGACAGTACGGCGCAAAACATTATGAAACAGCTATCACGTTAGTGTTATAGCCACTGCTCCTTTTCTGATTCGTTACATTGCTTACCTATCTTATATGATCGAACCAGTTACTCCTTTAGGTTCTCTGTCTTTCCTCTTATATTCCTTTTTTTTGTGCACCGTCATAATCATTCACAGGGCAAGCTTCTCACGCACATGCTCTGGTGGCTTCGACAACACAATATACAAACGCTGCCAGCCGAGCAGGGTGGGCAGCAGCTACGATACACAGAAGAATTTCTCTCGGCGCATGCTATCCGTCATCCGTGAAAGACAGCGTTTCCCTGCACAATACACGTTTTCTTTTCTGTGTCTCGTTTTGGTTTTTGAATCTCGTAATCGGAAGAGATGCCATTTGTGGATTTATAAGTAGAAAACGCGCATCCTTGACTACGTTCACGCAGTGCTGCAACATATAATGCCACGATGCTGCGTGTAAGTGAAGGCCGTACATAAGCCTTTGCGTAAATGCGTATAATATCGGGTAGTCAAAAAAAACTTGTTTATAGGTACACGTAATACGCGTCACGCCTTTGTCGAATGCTGACAGTGTAACGTTCGGATGCCGTCAACTTAGGCGCATACGAACTTTCGTCGTCTAAGGCATTTGCCGGTTAACATGCCTGCCCTTCTTCTCCCTCCTGTTCCTTCTTCAGACATTAGCACCGCTTTGTATAACCTTTGACCTTTTATAAAGTTATATTACGTATACAATGCATGCTTACAAGTAGTATCCACTAAAATTCTGCGGGTTCAGCCGGGGAAGGGGCAATCAAAATGTTGTGGCCGCTAAAAAAGCGAAAAACCACTTGTGTCTTTCGTTACGCTCACACACTCTTCAGGCTGGTGGGAGCCATTGCGGATACATAGCATTGTTTTAACGTATGGTAGATTGCTTTATAGATATCTGAAGAGTTCGCAGTTTCTCTGCATAAGAACGTGAACGTTAAACCATATTGCGACGATCTTTTCATCAAAGCAGGTTGTGCAAGTTTCTATCATCCCGATCGTACCCAATCGTACTCTCTTCAAAAGGAGCCCCGCTCAGTTCCAGAGCATCACGCATAATCTCTACGCTATCTTCTTTTTTTTTTATTTTTCATGTACACTTCTTGACGTAATATTGTATCTGACGTTTTTTTTTTTTTTTTTGAGAAGTAATCCTATGCGAAAAATACGATTTGCAGGCGTACAAAACTAGGCAGACTTCCGCATATCTTCATTATAATATCCCTTTCTCTTTTAAGATTCTTTTTCACTTCTGTTATTTTAGCAACGCTATTTCAAGATATAGGAAACAGGTAAGAACTTGGAAAAAAATGCAGTTTGGTTTTATAGTATCATATTTAGGCGACAGGAAAGCTCCCTCTGTAACATCGCCTTATCCTGTGGTGTGTGCTTTCAACGCTGAAGACAGTTATAATATTAAGAAGCACCAACTTCCTCAACAAGAAGTTATTGTAAGTGTATTTAATTGCCTTGCTCAGTATGTAAATACAAGCATTTAGGTCACAGACCAAAAAGGCAGCGTGCAGGCTTTCGCAATGAACGGCCAATATTTAGGTCAAAATTTCTGCAGGGAAATGCATAGTTCTCACAGCTACCTCACTGTAGAAGCTTCTGTATCTTTATGGTGAAAGTTTTTTAAACTCCTGCCAGAAAAATATTGAGTGACTTAATCAATTAGGAGTGACGCAGGGCATTCGTAACCTTTGTGCAATTTCCTTTACAAGATTTTCACAAGCTATTTCCCTTGCTCAGTTCAAATGTTCACAGCGCCACGTAAGTTTTGTTGCGACACATTTTGTCTAAAGAAATACTTGCGCGAGATGTAAGAATGCAGGGGAAAATTCTGAGAACTAACAACCCGCTGCATAAAGAACCACGTATATAGCCTTCTGCAGCGAAAGCCAAGCATTTAATGGAATTAGATGCGATTTTACATTCGAAAACCACGAGGAGACGCCGACGCCATGAGAGACTGCAGATGAGACGAAGTACAGGAGTACTCCTGAAACTTTCACCTCTTAGGGACCCCTCAACGTGTGCCTAAATCTAAGCACGTCAGCTTCTAGAGTTCCGCCCCCAAAGAAATGCGGCCGCTGCAGTCAGGATTCAATCCTGCGACCTTCGAACATAGAAATGTGGTAGCGCAAACAAACGGGACACAGAAAGAGTACGGCACAAGTAAGCGCTTGCTTGTGTCGTACTTTTACTTTGCCATGTTTGTTCGCGCTGCTACGTTTCCACTATTAATCTACACCGACTAGTACGCGCATAGAGCCATTTGAAATTTACCTCAGAGAAGCGAAACATTCAAGGGAGCCACCTGGAAGCCACGCGTCATTGAAACACCATGTTATTTTTCCCATTTACTAGTGCACGCAGCCTATACGTAATAAGAAATATCGAGAAAGGTCGCGCATCTGTGAATCTGATCATATCAAGAATGGTGGTGCTACCCTGCCGACGTATTGCCTTCGGTGATACTTAATAAAATCTGTCGACAAGTCCGCACGATTGCGCCGTGATAATTCTTCGCTCGCTAGCCCTGATCCCGAGTGTGACACGTAAGACGTTGACAGGAACAAGCGTGAACGTCGAATTCTTTTCTTTTTTTTTTTCAGCACATCGGTATTTCACACAGCTTTCACCTCGAAGCCGGCAAATGTCATTTGCCATGTTGACAAACATGAGAGATAAAATAAAGGCTGGCACTTAGCAAATCAAATGAGCGCCGCCAGTATGCACTATGAACACTTGTTCCAAGTTCCGTGGCAAAAACGTTGACCAGTAAAGCGATGCGAAAGAAAACGCAACATTAACTATATGGAGCAAATACTCGCATGCTCAGAGAATACAAGATGCCTAATTTCAAGCACGAGCATACATCTTCGACTGAGTCATCCCCACTGTTTTAAATCCTCGTACTGGAGTCCGGCAGTATTCTCGCTGTTCGCTCACATTTTTCTAACAAAGAACTGCTTGTTTTTCTACCGTGTATTTGTTCCGTAAGGCCCGAACATTTAGTACAGTTTCCAGAAAAGTGACGCAGTCAACACGCGAGACTTTAATTTGCCTTACCAATTCATACCTTAAGTTGTGTACCTGTGTAATGTTATTGAGCAGAAAAAAAAGCTAAATTGCCTTATTCTAAGTCAATCTTACAATAAAAAATGTTCTATAAAAGAAGAAATATTTTCCACAACACAAAAATATCATTAAAAAGTCACACATAAGCATTTGCGTCACAAGTACGCATCAAAATTACTGCAAAATTTGGAGATATAAAACATCTTATAGGTGGCAAACAACAAGTTAGTGTAACATATAAGTATTTTATGAACTTTGTGACAATAGTTTCATGTTAATAAGACAGCATGCTCAGAAAGCTGCACGTTCTGGCAGTAGAGTGAGAGCACCCGCGATGATGGTTCGACTTAACGGAAATCTTTTTTATGGGGCATTTGGCTTTTATCATAATTTTTGTGCATCATCACATAGCCACAATGATAATGTCTCTGACATTCAGCCATGGCAGGCACGTTTTTTATTGAAGCAAGTATTCAAAACATGGTCAGTAGTGCGACATGTGATCCATATTTGTGCGACTATGACCAGACAATGCTTACAATAACCATGTCACATGAATGAGTGCCGCGTTTCATTATGCGAATTCGCATCTGAGAATTATCTGTTATCGTTAACGCACATGTTCTACCACCTTACCTCATATCATTACCAGTCTGTCTTATTGTTACTACACGTATCGTTATAAATTCTTTATTCGAATCAGGCAAATGTTAATAGCTCTTGCACGCGTCGTCATTCGATGCGACAAGCGTTATTCAATATCGCTCGGCCTGTCCTTTTATTTTAAGCGAATAATAGCGCGACGAAAACAGGGCGGGAAAGAAAAGACAAACTAAATCGTTGTTTTCCGTTCCTGTTTTTGTCGCGCTATTATTCATTTAGAATGGAAGTGCACCATGTCGCTCAATTGTCTCTTCTGATGTCCTTTCATTGATATGCGTAAAATACCAGTCTTGCTATTTTTTCTCGTAAGTGATTATACCTTGAATTTGACAGATGAAGTGGTCCTACTAAGCATCTTTTTTTATGCATACAGTGATTTCATACAGCGACTTCAGCGGCTTTCTTTGCATACATATATATTTTACTCACCAATGTGTATTTGACAAGCATTCCCGTCTTAGAAGGTTAAAAATGCTTGGACTGAGTCTCTTCTTTTTTAACTCTATTGCTTCTATCACGAGTGAGATATTTTCATGTATATCCACCATTATGTAAGTGCCTCCGTTGTCTTCAAACATTGTGCTGCATACTCCGCACTTTACGGACTCAGGTCTTTCTGCGTCAGCGAGCAGGGCAAGGGCCGCATAAACTTCACCCACACACATACACACAAAAAAGCGTAACCACGGGACATTCTGCGCTCACCTCCTTCCAGTTTTGAAAATCAGACATTTGTGTTGAACTGGTGTGTTTTTTTGTTGTTGTTGTTCCCGCAACCTTTAAATGCGGTGTGTCGCTGAGTAACAAGTGCTTAAGTGGCAGAAAAGGAAGCCATGGGAGCGTTTTGTTGAAGATAAAGGTAATGTCGGAAAAGGGACTGTGTGTGTGGGGGGGTGCGTGTGTGGAGGTTCATGTCTCTTAACGTTGCAGGACAGACTGGGATCGTCCGAGAGGCCCTGTCACATCTCTCCGTCAGCGTTTTCTCTGCAGTCACCGGGTTTTCGTCCCTTGCACCTCACGGGGTGGCACTGCGATCGTGCTACCACGTCATCCGTCGGTTACAAGTACCTTGGCATCGAGGACAGAGCGTAAGCAAACAGGGTGAAGAAAGACTGACGGTCGCACTCCAACAGCGGTACACGGCCGAATGCACGCGCACATCACACACACGGGGAGCGATTAAGCAGTGCGCAGTCCTTTTTCTTTACAAGCACGGTGGATGCACAATCACGAGCATACTTGCCGTATGGGCGTCGGCGACGAAAGAAACCGTGGTCATGTCGTGTTATACAATGAGAGGCGCGCGGTCGTGACGGTTCACGGCTGGCTAGCATCGTTCCGCGCGGCGAAGGTGCAGGAGTGTCGTCGTTGGGTGATCTGTGTGGCGTGTCGACGTGCGGGAGGAGGCGACGTCCACTTTCATCACCTGTGGGCGCGCACAGTCCTCAAGGCCACCAATACCGCTAGCAGCACCACCACATCCGAGACGCACACCGACGGTCGGGCTGTGGAAGGGGGCGTGGAGTCGTGTTGAATGGCGGCAGGCTTCTCACCTAAAAGAAGAATAAAAGAGTACGGCGTGGCTCTTGAGGTCCCAAGCAGGTTTCCTTGAAGCTAGTTACAGTACACAGAGCTGTTAATTGCTCGGCGGTCTGCTTTTTACCAATATACAACAAAATTATTTGCGTTGCTTGCACGCGGTCGGTCTGTAGCTCCTGACTTTCGCATACGCAGCGCTTTTATGTACTCGTGAAAAAGTTTTAAAACGAAACCTAATATAGCTGCATTTCAACAGTTGACATGTTCAGTATTTCAAAACAAAAAAACGCCATGTAAATATAACACGTGAGAAGACAGGACTAAGTTTAATTTTACATAGGTTAATACGTCTGCAAGTCTGGAAGCATTCTGCTCCACCTCCATTCTTGTTAATACACTAGGCAGCCCAGTGCGTATTGATGATGCCTTCGCGGAGCAGTCGCCTGCCTCATAAGTACAAGATAGTAGCTGTGCGCTACCCGCTTGAATGTCAAACTATGCAACCGTCTCCGACGAGCAATGGGGTGATTACCATTGAGCACGAATACGGCGACGCTCGTCGCGTCTGCGTTCGACGGCCCGCAGGTGTAGTTGCCGGAGTCCGAGGGCACTGCGTCGTGCACCAGCAGGCGTGACACGGCGGCGTTCCGGCCGGCCTTACGCACCAGGATGTGGCTCTTGGCCGCCTCGTCGTAGTTGATCATGCGATCGTTGTGGTACCAGAACACGAACACGGGCGGCTCGGGACTCTGGCTGATCTCGCACGTCAAGTTGATGGTGGAACCCGTCTTCAGGAACAGCTGACCCGAGCTGGCTCCCACGATCTCGGCGCGAGCCACAAGCACTCGCAGGCGCACGAACAGGCTCATCTTCGGATCCGAGCTCACCTGCGTACGTTGATGCAGCGAAAAGTTGTGAGGGCAACCTCAATCGTGGCCCTCGATAAACGTGTTAATATAATCGTTTCTGACTCGTTCACTGCCGAGCTGTGCCATGGAGCCACACACACACTTTCTTACTTTTACCTTTTATGAACTGCTCAATCAACCGATCTTATCCCACGTAAATCATTTTACACTGTCCATGCTGGAGCAAACTTTGTGTATGCAAACGAAGGTAGGCCGTGAGTAGTCAAGGTCATCGTCCTTTAATTAACAACAACGACAAGTACAACAACAACAACGGCGACGACAACAACCACAACGACGACGACAACAACCACAACGACGACAACAACAACGACAACAACAAAGTGAAAGTCAGTGTTCATACCCACATGCCTTCCAAATATGCAAGTGACTGAAGCAGGTATAGCACCCATGTGGGCAGGGCAGCGAAGATGGGACAGGTGTCTTGACTTACGAGCTCGTGGCAGTGCAGGTGTACATCAAGTTGTCGCAAGGAGAGTACAAGTGCATTCTACAGTGCCTAGCTTACATCAAAGCACGCAGCGTGAAGGGTAAGCAGAACAATGTGATTAGGTAAACATATCTTCCGTGATAAATTCCATCTGACTAGAACAGCTAGTATTGGTAGTTTTTTGCTATGCATAAACATAGCCGCGGTATATGATCGCTTCTTATCCAAGCATATATACTTGCCTGGGGTTTGTTTTGACAAGCTGCGAAAATTATACTTAAAGCAAGATTGCTTACCCCATTAATTATTGAAAGGTCTTGTGCGTATGAGAAAAATTCTGGACCTCCTTAATATCGCTGCCTCAATAAAAGGTAGAGTATCTGCAGCAATGATGTAACTGCTTGAAATCTTCATCAATAACTTCACTACGCCTACGTATGTATAGGATAATGTGAATTGTATGCATATTCTGAAGTGCTTATTCATTTTTGTCCCCCATGCCTATATTCAAAATTCAACACGTTATCTAAATGTGCACCCTTATGTCATTAGAGAGTCATTATTGTTGATATTAGACAGTACTGAGTATACGGTACTGTTTATTAACAGTACCGTCTGCTATTTACGGTACTGCTTATTGACACAGATCTGAGCAGTAGAGTTAATCACTCAGCAAAAACGAAAGCATATGCTTGCAGTGAAGCTTGTTTTAAGAAACTGATGATATGTGTTTCGAGGAGTATTGATGAAAGGTCAAGAAAAGCGCAGTACACCATTGGTAGCCTGAACTACATGCCCATCAGGGCACTAGCTGTTACATTGTCATGCAGGATGTAATGCTACAAAACATTCAAGTAAGCATATCCAGTCGTGCAAAAGTTACAAAAGCAATTTAGAAGGCAAACACCAGTGTCGGCGCAGCTAGCTCCTACGCAAACAAACACTTACCATACCGTCCCTAAACGGAGGTGTTAGTAAACACAAAAGTCTGTTTTCTCTGAGCGCGATCATTGGTCCAGACACCACTTGTCACACAAGAGACACGCGAATGCGTGCACTGCAGTGACTAGAAGCACATGCGACTTTCACGTCTCTCGCTCGCTGGATTTCGTGCCGAGCGGCTGTGCCCCCGCGATCTCCCAAGACAGCGCAGCTCTGGTCGTCTGGGTTGGTCCTACGCCATCTCCTGACGCCGACAAGAACTCTCGCTGAGTGGTGCCCCATCCTCGGACTCCTGCGACTGTGTCCATCTTTCCCATCTTATCCCATTTCTGTTTGTGGGTCTCTCTGTCCCTGCCCCTATCTTTATTCCTATCCATTTTATTCCTGCCTATCCCTTTTAGTCCCCCTTACCCCCAACCCTCGTGAGTCACTGTTTAAGATTCGCACCATGATGCAGGCAATCACTGGCTCACTTTTCTCTTCTTTTCTCTCCTTTAACAATCACTTACACAAAATACTATCACGTCGGTCATCTGCTGCGATAGTTCATTAGGCTGAGCAAGTGACAGTTTTGTAGAATAAAACATTCTATAGGACCTTTACCCAATACGGCAAACGTAGAGAGGAAGACCTCCGTTTTCTTTTTGTTACGTACGCTTTTACGCGTTACGTAATCCATAAAGGTACATCATCTCACCTGGCACTCGTAGAGTCCCTGGTCATTTAGCTGAGCGTAGCGTATCTGCAGAGCCCAGTCGTTAGAGCGTTCTAGGTGGATGGCCTGAAAACGCGGGTCCTGGACATACGTGTCCAGGCCCACCGTCAGCACGTGCAGGTCTTTGCGCCTGATCCACGTTACCTGCATAAAAAGAAACAGTTCTCTGTCTGAGTTTTCAAAAACAAAATACAGAAGAAACTTCCAATAGTTTTGCCGAATTTACAATGTCAACTCAGAGCCAAATATTATGTTGCTGGCCCAAATTTTGAAAAAAAAAGGAAACACAACAATCAGCCCGGCAACACAAGCACAACATGAAAGTTGTGCGCACAGACTGCGACATAGGCGTCAGTGCATTTATAGATCACTAATATCTTTTCCTCTCTCTCTCTTTCTGTGTGTCAAACCCTTTCTCATTCCCCCAGCATAGGGTAGCAGTCCGACATGCGTCTGGTTAACCGACCTACCTTCACCCTTTTGTTTTCTTCCTTCCTAAGCCACAAAAGCTACCAAATTTTTACCCCCCCCCCCGCCATAAAACAGAAACAAATCACATTATGGGTGCGAAACAAACATGTACTATTTCCTAGTGCTAGCACATCTACTGCAACAAAAACTCGCCATCCTCCATGAAGTTGACTGATGTGTACAGAATGGAGTTTATCCGTTCAGCACATGCATTTCATATTACATATATATGCATTTCCGAGGAATAAGTCAATATGTTTGCACAGCGGCGTCCTTGTGTGTGCCCTTGCAAGGGTTTGTCCTCGTGCTTCCAAGTGCGCAGCCACCATCGATCATCTAAACAAATAGCAGCGGCGCATACGTACGACTGCATTCGTGGATGCTCGTTAGAAATTGCGTGCAACTGGCCATGACGATGCCAACCACGAGAGTAAGTACGCCTAAGTGAAATTCCTATGCAATGCATTCTAATTTGATGCGGTAAAGAAAATACTCACAGGGTCTCTTACGCATTCTCCTATGACAACTAGAAGTTCGAAGCCACCACTTTCTATTTTTTATCAGTCCATGCAACGATCCTCGCCCCCATGCATGCTTGAAATATTTCTGAACCTGGCGTGGTTTCGCCCTGCCTCCAAGATCAAGAGTATTGCGTGGTTTCTGCACCACACCTGGTTTTACATAGCCTCCATGATCAGTCCACATTTGACCAAGAGACAATGTCACGCGATGACGTCCCAGTGACGCCGTAATCTCATCACAATAATGTCACAACAACGTCAAAAAATTTGTCAATCCGCGACATCGTGACCACTTCACATCTAGACGTCATGACGTGATTAATTTTTGCATCAGTAGCGTCGACACCACCAACGGAGGTGTCAGGCTACTGATGCATTTGCATGTTTGATGACGCACCTAAACGCCCGACCGCGCGTACGCGTTGCAGCGAGTCAGCGCGTGGTTAGTTCACGTAACGTAAGTTCACGTCAGCGCATGGATAGTTCACGTCACGTAAGTGCATGTCAGCGCGTGGTCAGTGCCACGCAATCTTCGTAAGGAGAAAGAGGGCTGGCAGTTTGTCGTAGCCACTCACCCGGTCTCTCCATATATGGAGTAAGGCACGGCGCTGCGGCAAAAGCCGCGCGCTGCCACGCTGCAACGCGTACGTGTTGGCTGGCTTTAAAGCTGTCGCATGAAGACTCACCGTCTTGTCGCCCAGGTTGTTGACCATGCAGCTGAGGTACACGGTCTGTCCCAGCTGCGTGGTGACGTTACGCGGCGTTGCGGGGTCGAAAGACGGCGCCGTGTGTCCCGCGAACGGCCAGTAGTCCGGCGAACCGACGTAGCCCAGTTGCTGCTGCTGCGGTGGCGCCGATTTGAGGATGCGCGCTGGCTCGGCGCCGTCCAGCCGCAGTGTCCGCGGCGGCTTAGCCCACGGGGTCTCTGCGAAAGCAAAGAAAAGATAATTATGCAATCATGAACGACTAAATAAACCGAGAAATTTGGGGAAAATATGCGGCACGAAAATGGGACGCCCAAAAGCGCACGTACAAGCAGAGTGAAGCGCAGAACAAGAAGAAAGACAATGTCTGGCCCTAACGTTGAAATGAAAAGAGTGTCCCGCTCTGCTTGTGCTGGCATGCACGCTACTTCATTTTTGCACACAGTCATGTCCGCATATACAGAAAAAAAGAACAGCAGTGAGTTCGATATATCTTGTGGTTAGTACAACACTTCTAAAGAATTCGCGGTATTTTCGCAGTCAATTTTAGAGGACACGTAAGCTTCACTGCAATATTTTACAATAATGCATAGAAGGTGGCTTCACGGCAATCCACAAAGACCATGTTGTTGTTGTTGTTGTTGTTAATGTTGTTGTTGTTTTTGCTGCTGCTGCTGCTGTTGTTGTTGTTGTTGTTGTTGTTGTTGTTGTGGTTGTTGTTGTTGTTGTTGTTGTTGTTGTTGTTGTCGTCGTCGTCGTCGTCATCGTCTTTCTTTTTTTTTGCGCCGTTTAGTGTTGGACGTGAGGAAAGTAATATATTCAGCGAAGTCAGTTCTGCGCGAAACAGTATGGTATCGTCTTTAAAAAGCGTTTCTCACACATTTTCCTACGCAGCTGTGCCAACTTCTCGGGCGCCGGGAGCCTCGATAGTGCGTGTTGATCGCAACATTAAACTAATACTTTACTCATGATGGTTCAGCAAACTGGGAGCGCGGAGATGAACACAGACACAAAGAGGAGGCACACAGCACGAGTGCCCCCTCTTGGCTTTGTGTCTGTGTTTACCCCCGCGCTCCCCGTTCGCTGAACCATGATGAATTACCAACTAGCTCACCTTTCCATCCTATTGTAATACTTTACTCAGCATGCTTCTTGCAATGCATGGTTACTGTACGCAGCGGCGACACAGAAGACTTCTTTTTTTTTCTGTACGTTTGTCTTTGTAGGTTCTCTCCAGCTTTGCGGAGAAGTGCAGCTTCTTCCATCTCACTAACAAAGGGAGCGGAGGATAAAAAAGAAGCGATCGGCAACCACGCACAACGGGCCAACCGGTGCGACAACCAGGAATCACGGCAGGAAGCATGTGTTGGCAACATGTATAGTTGAACACGGGGCCCTTCTAATGACACCACCTGCTCTCCCAAGTGCACGCGAGAAAGTCCGCTTTCGTTAGGAAGCGGCCACTCCTTAAGTGACAGAGCCAACCTTCTCGGGCGTTTCCCACTGCCTTTCACGTTATGCCAAAACCGCGGTCTGATCATGAGAGGCGTCGTAGTGGTCGGGCTTCGGAAACATTTACCATGTGGCGTTGTTTAACGCACATTACGCAGGCCTTCATCACATCAATCAAAATGCAGCCACCATTTCGCCTCCACGGAGTTGCGATTACCGCAACGGGGATCGAATCCTCAGCCTTCGGGTCAGCATGCCGAGAGCCGCAACCACTGCACTACCTTGGCGGGCTCCGGCTTCCTGGGGTTCGATATGTAGTGTTAGGGCTGTTTTTGTTCTAAGAAGCCGAACAATTTCCCATACATTGATGTTAGGCATAGCCGCATTCAGAAATAGTTCAATTTACCCGCGTTAGATATAGTTGATCTGATTGATATCGGGGGTTTAACGTCCCGAAACCACCATATGATTATGAGAGACGCCATATAGTGGAGGGCTCCAGAAATTTAGACCATCTGGGGTTCTTTAACGCGGACCCAAATCTGAGCACACGAGCCTACAGCGATTTCGCCTCCATCGAAACGCTCAATATATTTGGATTTGACCATAATAAACTGCGTCTGCCGACATTCATCTCAAATATACGTGGTATGTCAGTCTACTTTTGTTACTCGACATGCATCTCGGTGTTTTTGCGCTGGTTGTATTCATGAAACTGGCGGCAACAAACTTTCTATAGAAGTTCATGGGGCCAGTCTTTGTGGTAAGTATACAATCCTGTTCGATGAAAAAAAAAGAGCCAACGCAAAAATAATACAACGTGCAAGTAAGTTTGGCTATACGCGGAGGTGGACGCATGCACTAATGTAACGGCTCGGCAATCTGGTTATGGACCGGCAAGACGGCGCAAAAATGCAAAAAATGAAAAAAGCTCAAAATTTAGCCATACAACGTAACGAATAAGAAAGTTTGAAAAGCACGAGCAAATGAGGCTCCGCAAAGATGACGCAAAACGTACGCTTTCGACATTGTGTTAAAAAGTGGGAGTTGTGCCCCCGAGGCTCCTGAGGAACGCTATTAAGCCACGGCTGTCCTGGTTAAACGACGGCGGCTGTTCGGCAAATGTACTGCACAATGACCGAAACGCATGCTTCCATTAACGCGAGACAGGACGAACGAACCAACGATGCGAGAGCTTAAGGTGCGACTTTCCACCTCGTGAACACTGACAGAGAAGCAACGGTAGAACCCGATATGGGGCTTTTCCGTCGGAAGCCGCCACCAAACCAGCACCATTACGTCCCGTCCAAATGGTTGTGCCTAGAAAATACAGCGGATAGTTGTGTGCCTTCGTTCCGGTCTCCTCAGTCATGCATGAAAAAAAAAAAAACGGAGAAATCGCTTTAGCTGGCTGGACGAAACAGTGTGTCGTTAGCGATGCGCTACGCTGTGAAGAATAGTGAGAACAGCGAGCGGTAGCTGTTGTGCCGATGGTAAGCACCTCGAGCACCGTTCTTTCCGACACGTGCTGAATTAGACCTTGTTCGGCGTAATTCGGTGGCTGTGAGAGCCGTGCGGGATGAAGTCGTGCATGTCATGACTGTTCGCGAACATTACACATAGAACAAATTTGCCATGTTAACGAATAAGAATCGCTTCGAATATGGACGCACATTTTTCCCAGACCGAGAGCTTTCAGCTGCTTCGGGACGCTGAAGCTATACGAATCCATTAGCGCATTAGAATACTGCGAGTCGTTTAGTGTGCATATTTTTTTTTATTCAACAGTACTGTCTGCCCCATTCGAGATCATTGCAGGAGGAACACATTTTAGAGTGTCGCCTAATAAAAGAGAACAAAATAAAATTTGGATAATACACTCAAAACTATTTAGAACAAGACTACATTAAAACTGTTGCAATAACTATACAACAGCGTCCACAGAAAGCCACAGGATCATGATCAGTAAAAAATGTAAGTATATCGCACGATAATGCGCCTTTCCAGATACGTTCATATAAAATAGGAAAGAAAGAAAAAAAAGAGACTCCTTCAGTCGCGGCCAATACATTTAGGTACAGTATGTGAATTATTAAAACATTACTTTTATGAACGTTACTAGAAAAAGAATATTCAGAAAAAAAAAACGGTCCAGAAAAGCGCAACAGCTTAAACAAAAGAGAAAAATTTGAGTACTTCGCACAACTATCGGCATCTTCAAATACGTACATGTAAGCAAAAAAAAAAAAAACTCATTAGTCGCAGCCGATGCAATTAACTACATAAGCACAATATTACGATACACTCTTGCATTCGCGTTTACGAAAAAAAAAATGCTGACTTACTGTTGGGATAATAACACTGCACAGTAAAGTATAATTTCTAGGAGAAAAAACACGACGAACAGAATGGCTTCTGCATCTGCGTGGTCATCAGCACCTTTTACAATGGTGTTACACAATAGTTTATGTACTTGAAATTAGTTATCGTTTTACCTAATTCATTCTATTATCTAATTTCCAGAGAAAATTAAGCCAAGAAAATCCAAGGCACTGTTCTTGTTGGTTGAGTATTCAGCTAATGTTTGCTAGGGTCTGCGTCATAGAGGCCTTTGTGGGTGTTTAATGAGATTAACTTAGTGGCGTCAACCTTAATTTCGCCATTCAAACATTAAAATTGGGTCTTTATTCTCGCCATCATTGCTCTGTTTTCTATGATTAGTAATTCGGCTTTCATCGAAAGTTATGTTGGTGAATCAGTATACGATTGTATTAAATACACAGCGGATCGTTTTGCGTTGCACGCCTTCCAGATGAGATAAGCGGTTTCATAGTAATGCCCCGCCGCGGTGGTCTAGTGGCTAAGGTAATCGGCTGCTGGCCCACAGGTCGCGGGTTCGAATCCCGGCTGCGGCGGCTGCGTTTCCGATCGAGGCGGAAATGTTGTGAGGCGGAAAAAAGCACGAAACGCGGAGGTACCGTGAGTTCCTCTTATTTGATTAGGAGTCATCGAGCGCGTCTTTGTATCACGCAGTTTGCGGAGCATGCTGAAACAAATGCGTTGTCCGCGCGTATACACGCGTGGACAACAGACGCGAGAACCACTGTCTTCGCGCGAACGATTGCCAATTTGTAATGCCCAGCATGCCACGCTAGGTTGATGCTTAAGAAGAAGATTGCCTGTGGTTCTTCATTCAGATTTTCATATGCTTATACACGGCCGGACTCGGCACTCCTTCCGCACGCTCCTTAAGGGGAGCGCCGGAGAAGGAGTCGAGTCCGGCCGTGGCTTATATTTTGTTCGAGCTTGATGTCAATAAAGCAATAAATAAATTATTATTAAATGCGAAGCATTTCTTTCTGTTAGGGTCTGTCGCTTGTTTTCGCCACGCAATCATGCCATACCATACCAGTTTTGCAACATGACATGTGAAAGGAACCACCGCGACAGCCGCAGAACAATGAAACGTAAATCATGACATTCATGACATACATGTCATCATTTTCATGTTATCACTAGTGAAATATGTTCTTCATACAGTAATGTTGTGCCATACCAAGTTTGCTATCGATATCAATATTGAAACGGCCAGGAGAGCTAAAAGTCGTATGCGGCTAGATAGATAGACAGATAGATAGACAGACAGATATACAAATAGATAGATAGATAGATAGATAGATAGATAGATAGATAGATAGATAGATAGATAGATAGATAGATAGATAGATAGATAGATAGATAGATAGATAGATAGATAGATAGATAGATAGATAGATAGATAGATAGATAGATAGATAGATAGATAGATAGATAGATAGATAGATAGATAGATAGACAGACAGACAGACAGACAGACAGACAGACAGACGGACGGACAGACAGACAGACAGACAGACAGACAGACAGACAGACAGACAGACAGACAGATAGATAGATAGATAGATAGATAGATAGATAGATAGATAGATAGATAGATAGATAGATAGATAGATAGATAGATATAGATAGATAGATAGATAGATAGATAGATAGATAGATAGATAGATAGATAGATAGATAGATAGATAGATAGATAGATACGCTCAAAGGCGCCGAAGTTCGTTAAGGAATGCTTCGCATTTAACAGCATAACAAAATACCGTGTCTCGACAACAGTGAGCCAAACGCTCACTTTGTCTTTATGGCATTCGCTCGAAAAAAAAGCATCGTCTATAAAAAACCCTACACGCTTTCGCCATCAAGCGTCCTAAGTGTGCAATGAACCCTTGTCATTTTATGTATGTATGTATGTATGTATGTATGTATGTATGTATGTATGTATGTATGTATGTATGTATGTATGTATGTATGTATGTATGTATGTATGTATGTATGTATGTATGTATGTATGTATGTATGTATGTATGTATGTATGTATGTAAAGTACTACGGGGTATGTTTACTTATTTACTTACCTCTAGGGATTCATTAGGTATCGTATAGGATGTATTTAGGCGTACATATAATTGAAATCATGAAACTGATTGTGAACGTGCTTATAAACAGCTTCCGACCAGCTCATCAAAAAGCGTAGCACGATTGAGAGAAAGACAATAACAAATACAAAGCCCTATCTCAAGCTTTTTCCAAGCGTCCCAAATGGTTCAGCGCAGCTTTCTGCACTAAAGAGGCACTCATATACGGCCAGCTGACTTCTGCATCGCTTTCGCTAATCTTGTAGCTCTGTTTCGGCACCAAGGAAAACTGCTGTGTGTTAGCGCTTAAGAGGAGGCGTCGCAAATAGAATGGAGCACCATTGGGCAACCAACAGCTAAAGGACCAGATTGCCGGTCCCACGGGAACGTGCTATATGAGGAGTGCACGCCACTCCGCCCACCGTAAACGAAAACGACGTTTTCTCCCTTGATTTCTGTAACCGCTACATTGGCTCCGTTTCGCCGTCAAGCTAACGCGGCCGTAGGGAGCCGAGTCGCGCGCGAATGTGCGCAACCGTTTCAGCAGCGTGTGTCGCGGACAACGTTGAGTAATGTGCTGAGACAACGGGGCTTGTGTTGTTTCAGTCGTAAGGAGCGGGCCGCAAAGAAGGACGGCTTTTGCTTCTCGGCCATTGAAACCCGAAAAACATCGAGAAAATAAGAAGGCCTAAGTGTGAAGGCCATCCGAGTCACAATTACAGTTAGGTCATTAAGGCACCCAGGCGCCTTGTCCGCCTTCTGCTCTGCCCGTGCTGCCTCAACTCTAACGACTCCCCGAAAACTGCCGCCACTTCTGCTCTGCCACTTTTACGCCCCCTAATTTACATTCGCTGCTGCAGTTTGCCTCTAATTCACCTTACCTCAAGCCGTGGAGTATGTCTCCTTCATTTTTTTCTCTCAAGCATCGCTCTCATTCTTTTGTCGTGTTTACTAGCGCACCACAGTTGGGCAGCGCCCGACGGGACTACATCGTTCTGAAAAAGTTTGTAACGGCGCAGTAAACAAAACCTCGCCGGAAAAGTGCAAACGGCAGCGTGCGGCAGTGTGCGGATCTTTGTGCTGTCGCTGCTATTACTACAGCTATGGCAAACCCTCTTTGCTAGATCAACTCCGATTCAAGGCTCAGTTATTATTACGTTATAATTTTGATATATTTTTTGCCGAAGTACAATGCGCACGTTTGCGATTTGGGAGTAGCAATTTACTCCCCCTTTTTCTCAGTATTTCCCTCCATAAGTCATTCTATATATTTAAGCCTGTGACAGAAGCAATCTTATGTACCATGAGACTACGATTACGAAGCAAGATAAACGACAGAGAGGGAGAGAGGGGAAAGAGAAAAAACGATCGAAAGCTGCTAAAAGGTCCAGCTAATGAGGTAATCCTCTATTTATCGATGCATCCTTGAGCTTGGTGACAGCAGGATGGCAATCAGAATGACTGCGGAATGATGTGAAAAACTCTTGGTTTGAGAGTGTCACCTATACACCCGACTGTTCCTGAAAGCTTAAAAATAAAAAAAAAGGGTTTCTATAAACTCGGATCCGAAATTTCCGACTCCTTAAAAAATTTAAGACAAAAAGAATGCGACTAAGGGCGGTTATGCTGTGAATGAACTTGGATTTACGAAGAATAAATCGTGCCTGAAGTTGTTGAGACTGCACAGGAAAAAATAGAATGTGAGCACGTGGGTGTGAGGCTAACAAGTTAGTGGGAAAACCAAAGTAAGAACAAAATATCACTACAGTTTTCCCTGTTCTTGATTGTCCTGGGATTGTGCTAGAAGAAGCATTATCCTTGAAGTCGCCACTGTGATAGCTGATTTTTCATGGACGTCATGAAGGGTTTGGAAAAATTGTTGGTGCTACTTAGAATTTGATTTGTCAAAATAATGTCAGTGAAATTTTCTGCCCCGCGATTAGACGTACGCCTGCTTTTGATCCATAGGGTTCAGTTATTAAAGATAAAGCACAGAAGTTGAAAATAAAGGAGGCTTACCAAGGCTTAGAAAGATTGGCTATATTATGCATCAGGAACGTTCAAGAGGAAACAATGTGTCAATCGTTCAGTAAATTACCAAAGCATCTACGCAAGGGCAGCAGTGTTATGATTTGCACATCGCAGAATGCACAACGGGAGAAGCTTCGTAATCTTTTCTTCTGCAGAACAATGCATACGACGCAGATCAAGTATAATAAAACTGGGCACCACTACACTGCCATGAATTCCGATTTCAGTAGCTTACCCTAAATGAGTCAGAAACAGAAAAAAAAGAACAATCCGATACTGATGTATCAACTTAGAGGAACAAAATACAGAAATAAGACAAATCGAGATTTTCTCATCCGACAGCAGTCGCGTGAGTCGTTCCTTCTTGCCCCAATTGCACTTGGGATGAAACTCGCGGCCGTGCGATGGCCGCTTGGAAACTACTGGCGGTCGCCATTATGGTAATTTTAGCACGGTCATTAGGGTCGTTATGCGAAATTGCCTTCTCCCGTGGGTTTGACGAGCAATAAGACGGCTGCATATTTGAAATGGCAGTCTCATCGTCAACGCGAAACAAGCAAGGCATTTTGTTTTCTCTTCGGTGAGGCGGATAATGTCCCGTTCAGCCGTTTGAGGCCAATTGCAGCCGCACTGAACTCCGCGAGCCACCTTTCGGCGAGCCTTTCCTTCAAGGTCATCTCAGAACACAGAGAGAAACTGCGAATGCTTTTTTTGGAGCTGTTCCCTTTCTTACATACTCTACCTATGTACGAACAGACAAATAGGTAGGTAGAGGGAAAAAGAGAGGCAGATAAATTTGCTTACAATCACATCAACATGTGCATCCAACGCCTTGTGATTGCGATCAACTCAGGTACCATTGATGGAGTGTTGAAGAATAAAAGGAATTCTGAAAATTTTGCACAAAAAGGAGCAGCCGCGAGACAAGCTTAACGAAAAGAACTGTTAGGGTCCCTTGAGCATTACTTAAGACAACTGGATGGCAAAAGCTATCGTATCGTTATTCTCAGTCAACGTTTTCTTTCTGCCCCGCCACTTCGCAAATGCTTTCCGTCTTTATACCGTGGTTTTTCATCACGTACAAGGCCCCGCCGCGGTGGTCTAGTGGCTAAGGTACTCGGCTGCTGACCCGCAGGTCACGGGCTCAAATCCCGGCTGCGGCGGCTGCATTTTCGATGGAGGTGGAAATGTCGTAGGCCCTTGTGCTCAGATTTGGGTGCACGTTAAAGAACCCCAGGGGGTCGAAATTTCCGGAGCCCTCCACTACGGCGTCTCTCATAATAATATGGTGGTTTTGGGATGTTAAACCCCACATATCAATCACGTACGAGATCGGAGACACCTTGTTTTGCACTGCTTCCGTGAACGGCCTATTGTTGACACGGCTACCATGTCACGCGATCACTTCATGTAACGTCACATCACGGGAGGTCTAGCAAATCACCTAAGCTGGTTGGCCCATTATTGCGGCGGGAACAAACAGCGCTGGACACGGGACGGAGAAAGAACGACGGACGAGGAGGAGCTGCGACTTCGCGAAGATGCCGTAATGGCGCCAGAATTTAGGGCCATGTGTTACGTAATTACGATGCGTTACATATACAGGTCAGCATGGCTTGATGTCATGTGACTGCCTCATACAATGACGTCAGCACGTGATGGTTTTTCGTGCCACTCGCGCTGACGCCACCCAACGCGGGACACTGATCAACTTTCGTGCTTGGTGAGGCATCTCACGCTTTCGCCTTATGACTGCAGCAACCTGACAGACAAAGATGCGGGAACTATATGATATTGAAGATGCAGGGCGTGCCAAATGAGCTGTCGACAAGCATGTCGAAAGCATGAACGACAGTACGTGCGTTCAGCTTAAAAAAAAAAGCACGTTAGGATGGTACAGTTACCGTGCTGCATAAATTGCGAAAATGGCACAGGTGCGCAATAGGATTCGGACCACTGTGTGTCACATTGGAACGCGTGTGATTGAGGTTGAAGTCGTGACAGCAGCGTCAGTCTGCGCCGTCGTAGATTACCCTTCCATAGAGACAACTACCAAGGCCAATCTGGCACGTACATCTCGTATTGGTGGTTAATCGAAGCAATAATCGCAAAATGTAATTTTCATTAGAGTGGATCGCCGCCAAACACCCATCAAGCAATACACGTTCAAAGCAAGTTGCCTCAAACAATGCGTGTTGATTGAGTAAACACACCGCAGACTGCGCTCTATTTCTCGTAGCCTACAATAGAGCGCAGAAGCTATAGAACGATGTCAGAGTGGTATCCAGAACTAGCACCCGACGCAGATTCTCAAATCCACTAGCAATCCACTAGCAGGAACTTTTTCACCTTTTTCGAAGGGGGGACCCGTGCTTACAGTGTCGTCACGATGCAATTGCCCAAGGCAGAACGGTGCACTGCACCTATCGTGAGGCAATGGCTCCTAACGGGGGCTCATATTGCTAGTTTTCGGGGTCAAAAGCACTTTACGCGTCTAGAAAGACTCATACACAAAAATAGCAAAAGCGAAACACCATTATGAGGATTACAAAGCACTTCGTTCAGAATAGGACTGCTTCTAGAGAACCACTGTGTGACTAGCAGCAACACATTTGCAGTAATAGGGACCCCGATACACAATAGAAAATACCATTAAGGAAGAACTGCACTGAGCTGTAATGCAAGCAGTCAAGGTAACCTGATCTGAGAAGTAGTGTGCAGAAAATTATTTCAATTTTGAATAGCTTTGGAGGGGAAATTCTTCGGGGTCAAATAAAATAAGAAAGACCTGACCTTCAGCTGTTGCGCTAGCGGTCAATGTTTTCTTGTCGAGCTAAAACGACTTTAAACAAAAAAAGAAAGCATGCAACATAGCAAGCAACGTACTTTGTTTAGGGCTGTTCTTCCCTTCCTGTTAAGTATGGAACTAGAAGCGGCTTTCGGTAACCTGATATATGTTTCTTCTTAACACTCAATCGAATTTTCGAACTGCCATGGGAAAAGTTGCGAAGATAACGAAAAGTGCATTCTTACGTCACTTTTGTCGAAGCATTTCACAACTTCCAAGAAAATCACGACGGCGGCCATTATTAGGGAACCCGATTTTGTGTTAATTCAGACGAGGCTACCCAGTTTCAAGTGCATTTTATCTCCAGCAGTCGGATAGAAACTGGTATCAGTTTGCCGATGGTGAAAGGAAGCTACTTTTGAGAGAGAAAGAGAAAAAAAAAAAACACTTGAGAATCAGGGCTCGATGACGATCGAAAGCCGAATGAGAAGTTCGCTTTCACAAAACTCTGTAAAAATACTAGTAAGAAAGGGTTCCATTACCCGGTTTAAAATGCTTCCGCAAGTGTACATCTCTCGTGGCACCGAAATCGCGGGGAAGAAGAGAGGGGAAAAGTGGCGTCTCGTTTAGACGCATTACGCTCAGCTAGAGAAAAACGAGGACGCACCGAGGCGTCGCCGACACACCGAGAAGGCATAACACTCGCTCATGAAACAGTGGACACCAAAGGGAGACAGAGAGAGGCTACAATGCGTGTAACGCGCGCGCGGAGGAAGAGCACGCTCGGGAGACGACCCGCAATCTCCGGCACAAAACTGCGACGGGTGAAGACGCCTCGGCCTCGTCATCAACTTAAACGGCACCGACCCACCACTCAGTCTCGCACGCGCTTGCGTTTCGGACCAGAGAAGCGACGAGTGGCCTCTGCCAACCAAATGACCGGATAGCGCCAAGTGCCCCCCTTTTTTATTTCTGCCACTCTCGCCACACACCGCACTTCCATTAGAAGTTGGGCGATGCGCAGTTGGCGTCCTCTCCTGCCCTTTATGCGCCCTTTCATCCCTACTCCGCGCTTCCCGTTTTCCCTATATTGCTCGGATCAGGAGAGTTTAATTTGTTTGGTCGGGGGTCGCCAAAGGGGGGGTGTAACACCGCGGAGAAACTGTAGCGTTGCTGGTGCGGCTATAGACGAGTGCAGGCGACTCTCGTCCTCCCACCCTCCTCTACATCCCCCTTCTTTTCAGCTGCGCACTGGCAGCGGCGTAATGCGAGAAGGCAGCGAACGTGCCACACGCTTCTGCGCGCGCTGCGCCGTTACATCAACGTGCAATGAACATCGCGTAAGCGAGCGATTAAAGAAGCGCCTCGGGTCTGGCGAATCTGATGACCCGTAAGCGGCAAGGAGCGGCTCTTTCCGCGCGCTCTGCTTGTACTGCTGCCGCCTACGCCACTGTCGTGGGCCCCACTTCGCTTGCTGGTAAGCGCAAATACACTAAAATGAATGCCCAGCGAAAACGCAGAAGAGAGGACGCCGCATAAACGCGCAGGCTGAGCGAATGGCACGCTCTCTGTGCCAAACTTGCGTAGCGGGCGTAAGAATTGTGTATATATCAGCATCGCCAGCCCTCGCAAGCTGCGTTTCGCTGTTGATAGTGAGCTACTGGGTTGACTGTTCATCAGACATGGCATTTGTGTTACTATGAAAACGGCTCTAGAAAAAAAAATAAAGGAATATCCTCTAAAGTCATGTGTGTGCATGACAGTGTGCGGATAAAGCTCATGCTTTCAGCCAATTTCTGAAAGAAGCTGCAAGAATGACGTAGATCAAAAACCTCACCTGCGGCAACCGCAAGGCGATGTTGAAAGCGACGACGTTGCATTATTAAAACTTTGCTGGTAAAAGAACATGACCATGTGCCGCAGAAAGCATGAACTAATAATGTATGCGTTTCACGTCCCACAACCACGATATGATTATGAGAGATGTGACGCCGTAGTGGAAGCCTCCAAAAATTTCGACCATCTGATATTCTTTAGGGGGCGCTCACATCGCACTCCACACGGGCGTCTATCAGTTCGCCTCCATCGAAACATATTTGCAGCAGCTGGGAACGAAACCGACACTTTTGGGCCAATAGCCGAGCCCCGTAATTTCTACACCATCGCGGCAGAAAATTATGATGATGTAGCTTATTATTTACAAACATGCAACCCTAAGACACCTATATAGATCGGTAGCGCACACATAAGGTTTGTCTGAGCGTCGAAAAGCTCAAAGGAAAGAAGAAAAAGAATAGAAAAAAGAAAAAAGAAAGAAGGAAGGAAGGAAAAACAGGAAGAAAAGGAAAGAAAGGTGGAAAGAAAGAGAGATAGAAATAGAATACGAAAGAAAGAAGGAAAGAAAGAAAAACGTTAAGAGAGAAAGAAAGAAAGAGAGAAAAATAAATAAATAAATAAAGGAAGACAAAAATAAATAAAGAAAAAAAGCTTTTCAGAGTATAGTCAGACTGAAAGAAAGCGGCAAATCGTTTCGAGAAGTGCACCGAAAATAAACGTAAACTTCATGAGCTTCGTGTTCCAACTTTTTCTTGGCTTAGTGCAACAAGCTTAGAAAATAATTGTTCCGTTAGACAATCCCCTAGCTTCAGATAGCGTCTTACACTATGTATTTCGTCTGCTTGTTTCTTAGACTCATACTATACTCTTTTGTCTGCATTCCTTGAAAGCAGAAAGAGTGCTGGCGGAAAAAAAAGGTGGTGTTGAATTTGCGCGGGCATAGAGACGCAGGAAATAGTGACAATCGAAATTACTATCAATTAACACCTACAATTCTATTCATTCTATTACATTACATTGGCACAATCGATTGACAGTCGATTGCTATATACAGTTACACGCGTAATGTTCCTCCAGGCGAGTCCTGATTATAGGTGGAAATTCGTTTTTCAGTGAGATGTAGCCCGCATCTAAGAAGAAACTATGCCTCAAAATCGCCTAGTCCACGTATAGAACGGCACAACTCTATTTGTTTTCACGCTCACCGCGCACAAAAAAAGGCTACGTTAAATATAGGCTCAGAAGCTATGACGATATTTGCCATTCTTGACCCGCTGAGTGATGGCAATATATCTCGATTCGGCCATAATTGTGGTAGCACATGTTTAATTCTATGACATTGACTTTTTTATTCTGAACGCTGGAAATTTCTCGATCTTTCCATGCACGTACGTCGTGTCAGAGAAATTTTCGCAGCACACAAGAAAGAAGAAAAAAACGCTCTATAGTGGCTGAACCCTTAACAAACTTTGTAATCGATAAGACCAAGAACCCAGCAACATCACACATTGAGCAATAAGCTTGCCATGTCTTCCAAAAATGCGCAGACTACACGTCCGTTAAGATGTCGAAATAGTCCACTATTCGTTGACGACCACTGAAACCCTGCTCCTTCTTTCAGAGCACGTTATCTTTCTCTAAGACGCCAACTTCTAAGATGGAAGCGCACTTCCCAGTAATAGTGAAGCGGGAACACTCGCGTGCAGTTGCGCAAGTGTAGCAACGCCGCATGCGTGATACTGCCGCCATATTGCGAGAAACACCACTTGAACTGACGACGCAGGGCTGCCAGGCCAGAGCAAAAAAAAAAAAAAAAAAAAGCGGCGCATTTTTTTTTTGTTGTTGTTGTTGAAGTCATACAAATCTTGACAAATCTGCGGCCACAGCTGGAGCAATCGAAAGTTAACCGTGTTTTGGTGCAGACAATAAAAAAAAAGACAGAACGCGAAAAGGTGAACATTCTACACAACGCGACGACGGACATACTGTCACGTCCACCATTTCCCTCCTCCTTCCCCCATTTCTTTTCCTTATCGTGTCGTGCTGCTAACCCTTGCTTTCGAAACTGCCCCTTGCGATACAATGCGTTTACACGAGAGAGCAAATCACACGGAAAGAATTGGTAGGCGTTTCGCGAGCCCACAATTTATCTTAGGGGCAGTGCTCTAATGTTTGCAGTGGATTCTAAGCCGCTGATTCTCTGTGTTCCACTAAAAGAATACACCAGACATCGAAGCATTCAAGGTGTTGTAATACGATTATCGTAAGAAGTTTAGGTAAACTGCCACCTTTCCAACAGCTAATTTTCGTTAATTTGGTTGAAATTTCTCTCTATTTCGTTGTTTTTTTTTACTATGCTTGAGCGTGCTGCCAGTTGTGAGAACGTATCATTCTGATAACAAACAAAAAAACTGCACATTCGAAAAAAAATGTGACGTAAACTGTTAAACCCAATGCTCGAATGAATTTGGTCCTGATTCACCAATGTCCGGGCTCCTGGTTAACGATACAAGCTACTCGCTTGAATATAACCATAACTGTATCCACGCTTGCATCCAATTTGCATCTCTGCTCGTGGGGATTAATAACACACCCTTCAAAGTATATATCATTTCGTGCGCGTATACGGGTCCTTGTATTTTTGCCTACTTGTTCTTAAATAGTTTAAGGTATTCGTTTCAGATTGAGTCCACCGTCTTACGTGCACATCTCTACACAGTTACCTTACTTGCCACTTTCACGTCAAAGGACCATTCAGTGCCCAACTATGGTCCCGTCACTAGGAGAAATAATAGAGTTAGAGTTAGGTGCACAGAAACTGCTTTCTTTAGTTACAAGCACTATTTTTTGTTATTTTCAAACAACGTGCCTATAAAGGCTACGCAGTGGCAACAGACGAAAGCGATTGCGCGCGCAATGATTCAGTTGACCCGTTCTAAATCAAATGACGGAGTCGCAACTCTAGCTGTCTACGGCAAAGGCAGCTTGGCCACCACTTGACAGCGCTTACGACTTACTGCGTCAAAACTGGAATCATACGCATGGTTTTAAATCCTACACTTGAAACTCAGAGCACAACGTCCCTCGCTTCGTGTAATATTGCTCTCAATCCAGCAATGCCCCGAGGCGAGTCTTGAGAAAAAGCTGTGAGATCATTCCAGCTCTTGTGAACAGGCGACCACGCTCCCATACCAACCTCCGCCATCCGCGACAGACACTCACACACACACACACACACACACACACACACACACACACACACACACACACACACACACACACACACACACACACACACACACACACACACACACACACACACACACACACACACACACACACACACACACACACACACACACCCGCGCGCGCACATGTCTCGCCGCGGTGGTCTAGTGGCTACAGTACTCAGCTGCTGACCAGCAGTTCGCGGGATCGAATCCCAGCTGTGGCAGCTGCATTTTCGATGAAGGCGAAAATGCTGTAGGACAGTGTGCTCATATTTGGATGCACGTTGAGGAACTTCAGGTGGTCAAAATTTCCGGAGCCCTTCACTATACGGTGTTTCTCATTATCATGTGGTTGTTTTGGGACGTTAAACTCTAGGAGGAGGAGAAGGAGGAAGAAAGCTTAAGCGGAAAGACAGAGAGGTTAGCAAGTTCTTAGACCAGCTGGCTACCCTGTGCTGGGGGAAGGGATGAGGGGAACAAAGGATGCCAAAAAGAAATGTTGTAAAGAGAGAGAGAGAGAGAGAGAAATTTTAAAAAATGCCACAGAGTAAACGCAACATCAAAGAGTATAAGACACTATAGTCTGTCTGTGAGGCCAGTTGTCCACAAAAAGCGCAGCAAAGCTTTCAAAGCCTTCTGGGCTGAAGATGGGCTCGGCCAATGACCCAGAATCATATGTTCCGACAAAGGCCGATCATCCAGTCTATCCATAGCTGCAGTCAGGTCTTGTCTTTGCGCGTTGAAATGGGTGCACTCACACAGAAGGTGCGCGATGGTTTCTTCGCAGCTGCAGTAAGCTTATGTAGAAGAGCTGGCTATTCCAATGAGATAAGAGTATGCGTTTATGAAGGCCACTCAAAGCCACAGGCGGCATAGAAGAGTCTCCTCAGCTCAAGATATCCTTGAGGGAAGACGAAGCCGCAGATCGGGATCCAAGTTATGCAGGCGCACGTTTGTGAAGTCTGTTGAGTTTCACTGTACGATTGTGATATCACGTGCAAGCGAACGAAGCCTTGTAGCTGCGTCGGTTCTTGAAAACGGGATGGTTGTGTATTGGGTACCGTCGTGTGCAGATCTAGCGGCCTCATCTGCGCGGTCATTGCCATATATACTGCAATGACCTGGTATCCACTGATACACTATGCTGTACTTTATTGCTTGGTGATGAAGAAGCCTTTATTCAGCTACTAACTGTTCATTAGGTCCATGGCGAAAGGGTGACATAAGACATTGAAGAGCTGCCTAAATATCTACATATCTATCAATCAGAACACACACACACACACACACACACACACACACACACACACACACACACACACACACACACACGGCGTGCATCTGTGAGTCAGTGAACGGAGAGAGAGAGAGAGAGAAGAGAATGGAGAGGGAGAAACCGCTGCGCTGCCTCATGCGTGGGGAACCACGGAATGACGAAAGTGCTGCAGGTTCCAAGTCGAGTTGAGCAAAACAGAAAGTAAAGTAGTGTAAGAAACAGTGCATACGAAGCACGCGGCTGAAGCAAACTAGGAGGATGAGAAAAGGAGATAGGGCACGGGACACGAAGTTGGAGGGGAATCCATATTGGTGGAAACAACCCCGGGATGTTCGGCACGAAATCGTATTTGCCTAGGCCCCAAGAGCAAATATTGGTGTTGCGGGAGCGTCGTTGTGGGGAAGGCTGGCCTATCTTTGCCCGGCTGCTTCCCTCTACGTCTGTTCCACATGCCAGCAACTGACGTCGTGCTTTTGCCAAATTCTTTCCGCAATGCCAGTGGAAACCTCTGGCAGAGTGAAGCTGTAGGGGCGCACTATATTGGCCCGCGACCACGCTCTCGGGCATCGACGGGGCACATATGCGCCCGCTGCTTGCAACTAACAGCCGTCACGTAAACGCGATGGGTCACCCTTGCAATGTTGAACCAGCGTTCTCAGCCCGTGGTTCATTTAGAGGCCATGTTTAGGGATAAAGGAGAAAAACGTCACTATCCGCCTCTCTAATGACGTCTGATTATTCAGCGAGTCTCAGCTCTGTATATTGTAACGGACATAAGCAACGGTGGAGCTGTAATGAAAGTGTTTGGAATAGCCTTAATTAGCCAGGCTACCTTTTTAACGAGAACCCGAATTATTGATAGTAGCTCCAAATGCCCCAGAACTTTATAACGTTAGCTTAGTCAGCTAGTAGGGTACGCGTTTGGGCTGCTTGGTGCATGTCTAAGCGTAGATGAGGATGATCAAAACTACATTACTCCTTGAAGAGGGGACCCGAAGGCGGTCGGTTACGCTGCTTAGTGGCGACACTGCGCACAAAGAAGACATCTGAGTCATTCCTTCATCCTGCCGTTTTAGCGTTGTTTTTGTACTAAATAGGCCGGCTAGATGACAGACCCTCTAAACGGTTGCTTTGCGGTAGTAAATGTTTCAAAGCGACTGAAGCTACGAGGGACGCCGTAGTGGAGTGACTGCGGATGATTTAGACCAACTAGGGTTGTTTAACGTGCAATGAAAACGCATAGCACACAAGCACCTTGTGTTTCACCTGCACCGAAACGCGAATGCCGTGGCCGGGATTGAACCCGCGTTTTTCGGGTCATCAGCCGAGCACCTTAAGCACTGAACCACCACGGCGGCTGTCTGGAAACGAAGTGCAACCTGCACTCAGTTGTAACATACGTAAAAGTAACATAACACGAATGCATGCAAATATAATATGAGTACTCATTACAATATCTCATTGCCGAAGATAGTAAAACGTGAAGTAAGAGCCATCGCACATTAAAGAAAACACAAAAAACCACATTAGCGTTTGCTTATACGAAAGCACCGACAAAGAAGCAATGTTTCGTGAGACATCTGTTTACTTAGGGCTGATGGTAACGGGAGTATGTTTGTCGCGTCGACACCTAGCCGCTCCATAAACGAGCACTCTCCATCCTCCACTTCTTACGTCTTCTCTGTCGACACAGAGTAGCAATATTCTAACACGTGCAATTTAAATTCAAGGGCTACACTACTAAGAAATGAAGGCTGATAACACAGGCGTTGGTCTTCAGATTGCTAGAATGGAGATCATCGCACTTATTCCGTTACCTCTGCACGCGCGCGTCTATTTCACTGCGACTGTTTTACTGTTAAAGCAAGAACTGTATACGCCAAAGCCTCATCAAACGCGAAACTTGACCATCGGTGGCGTCCTGCGTCGGTGACGCCAAGACGAGTGAGGCAAAAATCCCGTGACGAAGTCGCTATATGACGTTATTATAAGTTCGCTATGACATTATTATGACGTCGACTAACGTGACATCACATGATGACGCCACCACATGACAATGTCGTTTGGTCAAAGGTGGACCAAAGACTGCAGCAGTACAAAGTTAGGTCAGGTGCAGAGAGTTTGCAAAGTCGCATTAGGGGCAAAGAGCTTTTGGAGGAGAGGGGGAGGGATCGTTGCAGTGACTGAGAGGATGGCGATGACGGTAATGATAGTGATGGTTTTCACCTTCGAGTCGCCTCGGGCCAAGGTATAAAAAAACCCATAAAATTATTTGTTAAGGTCTAGATGTATACATATCAATATTAGTGTCAATAATAATACCTGTAGGGTTTTAACGTTTCAAAACCACCATATGATTACGGAGCCGCCGTAGTGGAGGTTTTCGGGCCTTCCGACCATCCGGGATTCTTTAACGTGCCCCTAAATCTAAGCACACGGGCTTCAAGCATTCTCGCCTCCATTGAAAGTAAACGTTCACATTGTTTTCGAAATTAGGTATCTCTTGTGCCCCTTCCGTGTGTTTGAACACGTGCGTTTCATTATCGTCGTTTAACCTGGAGCATACCAACCTCCTGAAACGCATGGCCAGCAATCAAAGCCATCTTTTTTTTTTTTTTTTTTTGCGCTTTGCTAGGACGATATGGTGCTGCCACCTATTCGTGGTTCGGCGTTCTACAGGTTCTTCCGGTTCTGAAAATTACTACCAGATGACACTCATTTCTCACGCAAACGCAGCGGCTTGATTATTTTAGTCATCATTTTCCGCGTGCAGAATATTGTTTATTCCCTCTCTCTTTCTCTCAAAACATGGGCCTATCGTCTTTCGACGACATTTGCAGTAAAACACGCAGATACGCGGCAAACCTTTAGATGCAGAGTAGCTCTTCGACTAGCCTGTGTAACGCTGTCCCTCCATGCGCCCGTATACAAACGCGCCGCAACGCCCTCCCTTGTGTTCAACGCTACTGCTTCGCAACCCCTCAGGTCTCCCTTTGCGGAGATGATGTGAATGATTTTTTAAATTTCCGCTTCCTCATCTGTTTTGCATCGTGTCACGCGTCGCACGTACACTGGTTAGGTCTCGGCAGCTACCGTAGTTCGAGGAGAACGTGGTGTGTACCTTTAATGCCCACTTCTCAAGGAACAGTCGTTATCTTAAGCAAAACGGCTTTCCTCAGTTTATGACCACCTTTCCAGATCCGGTTACTGAGAATATCCGGTTACCGAGATGATACTATGGCGTTCGCGAGCATGGATCTTGCAAGAAGCAAACTTGAAACATGAAAACTTGACACTGTAAACTGTGAAACAACGCCAGCACTCCGGTAAGCAAAGATACATATGGCTGCTCTTCGGAGACATAAAGCCCGTAGTAAAAAGTGTGGTGGGCAGGAAAAGTGGTGTACGAATTCACGAAGGAAAAAAACGCAGACACAGGTTACTGCCCTTGGCCTCTCTGTCCCAATGTGGGAGCAGCCACAATGAGTCCTGGACTGATCCGCAGGACCATACCATAAAAATTACTGCCCTTCAACAGAGATTTTGTTCTCTGCACGAGTGTTCAGGGGCATTCGGGCGAAACAGCGCACAGTACAGAAAGGATAATGATCGGCCAAGCTTCGTGGTTGATTTATCGTAAGCGTGTTCGTCAATTCGAAAATATCATTAGTCTAACGTTATTCAACATGATTTTTTTTCGGTGCATACTTTATAGATTAGTAACTCTGAGAAACACCGAGAAGGCAGACGTACTCCCGTACTCCAAGAAAGGACATTTTCCACGTTGATTGATTTATTGAATGATATGTGGGCTTTAACGTCCCAAAACAACCATATGATTATGAGAGATGTCGTATAGTGCAGGGCTCCGGAAATTTCGACCACCTGGGGTTGTTTAACGTGCACTCAAATCTGAGCACGTGGGCCTGCAACATTTCCGACCCCATCGAAAATGCAGCCGCCGCAGCCGGGATTTGATCCCGCGACCTGTGGGTCAGTAGCCGAGTACCTTAGCCACTAGACCACCGCGGCGGGGCCTTTCACATTCATCTACCGCAGCAGCCAAATTACACACTTTAAACCCTTTATTGTTTTCTTTGGCCTCATAATGCACATATACGTTCGGTTAGGAATCTAGATTCGTTCTGGAATAGAAAGAGAGGCTGAATAGTGTGATGTGTTGACAGTTGTTACACTTTGTATTGTAGAGTCACTTGCTGTGATGTTTTTTTGCAGTCTTACGGTAGGATTTGGTTTCGAAACACACAAGTTCTGGGCGATGTACAAAAGAATTATTACGGTAGCTACAGAATGGCATTAGCAGAGTTAAATCAAGATAACTAAAGCAAGCATCACCAAACTCGTGCTTTAGAGGCTATGGCAACGCACCGGAAACAAAAAAAAAATGCATTCAACAAACCGTATAGATGTGCAGGCTTCAAACTAACAAGGATTTACTGGGAAAAAACACTCGTCCGGAGCAGCCAAGCTTACATTTATTAATAAAAAATAACTTTAGGTGGTTTCATTATTATTACGGCTGACGATGGGATTAGCGTGTCAGCTAACCGAGGCTTAATTATTGAAGTATTGAGACAGGGACGCGTATTATGGTAAATATAGACAGTGTACAGAACACAAGATAGGGCGTCAGAATCAAGCGGTAATACTTATTTCAGGAGGGGAGCATTTATTAATTATAAAGAATCATAATCAATCTAGGGAATTTAGCAGCGAACTCAAGCATTGTTCTGAGTCTGTTTGCGAACGAAACATGCTGTTTTGAGAAGGCACTTACAGTGGGATTGTACTTGTTCAGCAAACTAGGCCAACGTACGCGCTTTCTTATGTATTTGAGAAATAAAGAATAGATCATCGTGGCCTTGCGATATCTTGTGATATACGAAGAATTGTAGGGGCTCATATCGGTTATTGTCTCAACAAGATATGAAAAATGTGGCCACTCAATAGCTATAAAACAGGGCCAAAAAAGAGGCTAGCGGGTGGCACAGTAAGACGATCCGTTTAAGGACACCGAAAGACGCGAAAAATGCCCTAGCACGTGCACTAATGTGCACCTAGGGCACATAGACAATCTTTCCTTAAATAGGACACCGCCACGGTGGTCTAGTGAATATGGTGTTCGAGTGGTGAGCCGCAATGCTCGATCTAATCGCTTAATCTAAGCTGGGGCGCTTAGATTAAGCGAAAAAAGTAACTACTGATTTTGCATAGGGGCAAGATTTCTTCGTTAAGTGGCATTGCAGCGGCTTTAAAGGGCATTGGCTTTAAAGATGCGCTTTAAAGGAACTGTCTACCGTCCTTCATTGCTCTCATGTTTCGTGTCCCAATAAAAAGCGTACCATTTGAAGTGTCTAACCTCGAAGCGGTTTCTCCGGAAAGTGCTTAGAAAATTTTAAAACAGAATTTTTCTGTCCGTGTTTTCTTTTCTTGCATCGGTGGGACGAATGCCCACAACATTGGTCGCGGTTCCCGTGGAAGTCGAAAACTGAAACCGCACGCGATTTTTGCAGGCTTCATCATGATTTAGTAAAACATTATTAAAACAAATACCTTAGTGGTCGTTTTAGGGAGGCACACACATTTTTGTTGTGCTCTTGAGCGGCGGGAGACGCTGTGCTCGCATTTCTCCGCCATTTGCAGGCAGGTATGCAGGCAAGCGAACACACCGCTGGCAGCGCCACTGGGCGGCTATTTGCACGCGTGAGAAAATTAAAAAAGCAAACATTACACTCTGGCGCAACCTAAAACAGCCTCAAGTTCATAAAGTAGAATTTCGAGTAATACGTGCTTGTTTCTAAGCAAACGAAACTTTCCTGCGAGGATTTCTTGTCCTACCAATAGACTGTCAAGATTGACCACATTCACTGTTGGGTGACGCTGGTGGTCACTTTTTATCAGCTTTCAACATCAAGTTAAAATTATAATTCCTTTTTTTTCTGGCACGAAATCGTGCTCGTTGCCGCCGATGTGATGAGCGATATTTTAATTTGCGCCACTATCAGAACTTTTTTTTCCGAGTGGTAGACCACCACCTGCACCACCTGCGGTTCCTTTAAGGAACCGCAGGTGGTTGAAATTTCCAAAACCCTCTACTACGGCATATCTCATAATCATATGGTGATACTGATTCAGTAATTCACAACTGTCATATATACTCTGATTATTATTTTTTTACTATTTTAGTTAAGCTTGAGTAAAAAAAAAACAAGCCGATGTCATTTCGCGCGTGAGGTCAATAGAAAGATGAAAGGGCAATAACGCGTAGTTCATTAAGACACGAAAGATGGAAAGTGAGTTCGTTCACGTTAGAGGAGAAATATATGCTTGTACTGCAAGAACATGAACGCATCAAACAGAGGCCAGAACTGATGAAACCATTTGCAAAATTGATCAAAAATAAACGTAGCGTTCAAAAAGGAGCTGTTGTAACTCAGAACCTAATTAACTAGAGGTGTCCGAGAAGTACAGGATTCCATTTTAAGGGGCGGAAAAATACTGCTAAAAAGAGGGTGGAAGTAATTACAGCCTACAAAAAGACGTGCAATCTGGAACGTCCTGGCATTGATTGCAAAAATATAGCGACATTTTTCTCCTCAACATGATCTTTGATTGCCCCGGCCTACTTATCGATCTTTTTTTCTTCTCCATCGCGGTGTTCGCCGGTATGTTCTCGAGTTTATTAAGCCGCACGCTCAGTCAGACAGGCTCATTAATCTAGAGTGAAAGTATAGAAACCGCCCACGTTTGCGTCAGTGCTCAATCGGTGTCGCGCATGTAAGAAGTCCGAACGAGTGCAGAATGTGGGAGGATGTCATACTATACAGCCATGCACGGTACATTCAAGCTCGAACGCAAGAAAAAAAAAAACTTATAACGTCGCGCTATAGCTACAATTTTCGGTCAGCGTCACGTATACGCCACGTCCCCCTCACCGACATAGCGCGCACAGCGTTAGGGTTATAGTTATGATTAACGTGAGTGGTGGTGCTTTTTTTTTTTTCGGGTGCGCAAATTTATCGCAAGTATAAAGGCACTTGATGGGCTGTGAAAAATGTTCGCAAAGTTAGCGCTATCAATTTTCCGAAACTGCCGGCAGGAGCTCGAGCGTTAATAGTTGAAACAACCGTGACTGGGCGGACGGGGTGAAAGAATGTTCCATAGTAATCCTTTAACGTCGGTTCGAAAAAAGAGCCTACTTACACCAGAATATCGCTTGTCTGAGTTACTAAAGAGAAAAGAGCTTTGTGACGCTGCAATTGTACAAAGGGATGAATAGAGAGAAACGCGAACGGTGCGGCGGCTACATTGTCAGTTGTTTCGCTCTCTCTTTTTTTTTTTCAATTGGTTGTAGTCTGCATGGTCATAAAAAGTCACAATATAAAGCCGTTTGTGCTACAATAAGGAACCATTCTAGAATATTTTTTTATTGATACCAAAGTCAGGACGTGACGAAGACAGCGAGCCGTCCTTTTTGTATTTCTTTTCATCTCCCTGCAGAGGCTCACAACTTCCTGCGAAAGTATCAGGCCGAATTGTTCGTACAACAGCAGTATAACTTGTCGTTAACCTCGATTCTCCCGCGGCTTGATGACCGCATTACAAAACTCATGAAACCTATATAGCGAAATGTTTATAATGCTGCTTGGCTTGTGCGTTTTTCGCGCCCCAATGTGTCTGGTGTTTTGAGAAAAGCCATGCAGGTGAGGCCTTTGGAAGTTTAGACGACCTACAGGTCTTCAACATGCACCTAAATCTCGATACATGGAAATCTAGCGTTTCGCCTGCACAGAAACGCGACCTATGCACCCAGGATCTAACCTGGGACTGTCGGGTTCCCATGCAGCAGAGCGCCGTAACCGATGTACGTACCCCAGCTGCAGCAATCTTTGCATAGTTGATGACACCGTAAAGGAGCGTTGATCAGCAAACACGATTCTGATATTGCACCACTAAAGGGAACACACTTGAAGCGTGTTGATTTCATCTTGATTCCGGACAGCTTCCGAGGTTCGAATCCTGTCCTGTATGAACACCCTGCAGCAAAACTTCACCGCCAATGAGAAGTTTTTTATAAGACTATCGGTGAAGAGTGCTAATGAAAATTTCTGAAAGGCGGGAAACAGCAGAGGTTTTATATATCCAGAAACAACTTGTACAACACAGATCCTTTCACACAGGATGAACCATTAAATGAAAGAGTGCTAATGAAAATTTCTGAAAGGCGGGAAACAGCAGAGGTTCAATATATCCAGAAACAACCTTACACACAGAGTGCTAATAAAAATTTTTGAAAGGCGAGAAACAGCAGATGTTCTATATATCCAGAAACAACTTGTACAACACAAATACTTTCACACAGGATGAACCATCAAAGCCAACCTATTGTGTTTTGGCAGTGCGCAGAAAATGCTTCGCCGCTAAAGGAAGCACACGGACAACATAGAAGCGCATGCACAGCCACAGCTGCTGCCACCGGAACAGGTACAATAACCTTCGTACTGCCACGGCATTTATTATCAGAAAAAAAAATTTAAGTCAGCGTGCGCCCTCATCAAACCTGGCTGTCTCCTGTTTGCATGCCGCGAAATGCACCCATATCCGAAACAAATCAAATATTAGGTGTAAGAGTGGCTGCCACTGATTAATTCATTGCAATCAGCGTTCTGCGAAACGCTTTGTCACACGCCTCAGGAATTTTACTTTAATCTTACATTAGTTCATCCAACCAGACAGCCAGAACGTGCTGTGAATTCACAGACAGACTGCGAAAATAGCACGAGCGCGCCATAAATCCTGAATACGTTCTAAAGCGCTGGCGAGAAATCAGACTATCTTCAGTGGGTCAGAAGTTATCACATTAAAAGCTCACTTTTGTGTAGCACTTAGGTATACAATATGCCATCACGTGAGCTCAACGTACCTATACCTGAGCCATGCTGTGATGCTAACGGGCTCCGAAATTCCCTCACCACACAGTTGAGGCGTCACAGAGAAGCGAAGCGTGGCAAGAGGATGAGAACGCAAAGCGAATGGGTCCCCGTAACGATATCGCGTTGCTTCTCGAATGCAAAGTTTACGCGTCTTTCAAGTTTTACTTGTGAAACAAATGGTATACCTCCTTTTCCTTGTCCCTCTTCGTAGAGTACCCCAACAATAATTCTTATTGTTGTTAGGAGGTTTCTTTACGTAGTCAAAGATGCGGAGGGTATTGGTGTTGGAAGAACTCAAGCGTGTGTCCCCCCTCCCCCCGGAAACTTTAATTTTTCGATTTTGCTTGCCTATCTAAACACGCACAAATACAAACAACTCCCCCCCCCCCTTTCTCCTCGAAAAAAAAGAGCAATATTGACAAAGTGAATGATGATCAGTGAGTGGGCGAAAAAGTGAGATCGTTTGGTGTTAGTTACCGTAAATCACCCGTGACATTGACCCCTCACATATTTAGATGAGTGGCAAAGCGTTGTACAGCCATATACATTGTGTATTGGTCCTAACTGGTAAGCTGTGCTAAATTGAGAATTTCGTTTTGCCGTCATGTTTGCCGCTTTGGAGATTCCGCTATAGCCTGAAGTTGGCAAAGACGAGGTCTTACGAAATGCATCGTAGAGCATATCGAGACGCCATGTACTGCTCAAGCCAGTCGTTGTCCGTGAGCACTATCGTCATCATCTTCATCATCGTCATCGTCATCGCATGAAGTCGGCACCCTGCATGCTTTGTGTTAGTAAAATTATAAGCCTTTTACTTAAAGATCCTACCGCTCGGTTCTTGGCCGATCCCCCTTTGTGGGTATGCGCCAGAGTAACAAAGATCATCATCATCATCATCATCGGCATCATCATCATCATCATCAACATCATCATCAACATGTGCTGTGCCTTGATAACAGTGAAAGAATGTGTTCTCTGGAACGCGCTTGTCCGCCAGCGTCATCGTCACTATCTGCGACTACGGCGAACAATACCAACGCCAAAGGACAGGCCTCAACCTTAATGATCTTCACCCCTTAAATTTCTGTCTACGCTCCTAGGATGCTTCATTACAGCCTCGTTCAAACGCATGCGGGTTCTCGGAGCACTGGTGGTCTTATTTATAGGCCCCTTTGCCCACGTTCACTTGTAGTGAAGCCGAATGAGGCAAATGCTTGGTTAACTTCCGCGCCATTCCTCTTTGTTTTCTCTCTCTCCCATGCGATGGAAGTTTACGTGCAGTGACGCCATTTTTGCCGCTTGGAGGTGACCTTCACTTTGTTGTTCTTCTAAGAATCCAGAATGATATCCCTATTCTGCGAATGTCTTATAACTATAGAAACCGCAAGCTCGACAGCACCAAATCGCAAAGCAGCGCATAAGCGCGTAGCTCGATACCGCATACGCTACGCTTTACTCTGGCGGCGCATCGAACAGAACAGCGCTCTTAACGATTATCGGCGGTGAAGCGTGGAACGAGATGTTCTACGGAGAAATTCCACCGGCCGCTCGTACGCGTTTTTGGCGCTCCCCATTTCATCGACTGGCGTGCAGCGTACTGAGAACGGCAACCGCCGAGGACATCGCTATAATGCTCGCTTCCTGTGTTTCCCGGGTCAGGGTGCGTGCGTGCCTGGATCTATTAGCACAACTCTTACGGTGCACACGCCGACCGATTGATTGTTTTTTTTCTCCTCGTCACGGACCTAATTTAAAGTGGTTTAAGGAAACACGGGGGTACCGATGATGCATATTTAAAGAGGTATCGTAGATCCCAAAGGAAAACCAGGTAACGTCAACCAAACGCACGAATGCCGTAAACCGTACACCGTAAAAAACTACTACATGTACAGTTAGTTTAATGTTCTTACGGTCCCAAAATGAGTTTTTTAAACGTTCACTGACGTGACGTGGTACAAGAGCCTGCAAGCATTTCGTCGCCAAGGAAACAATGAAATACGACCACCGCAGCCGGAATCGAAGCCGCGCGTATTTCGGTTGTTCAGCCGAATAGCGTAACCGCTTAACAACATCAACAATAGCACACATTCATTGCAGCTATAGGCTTTATATGAAGCCACATTAATCAACTTTAATTTGCCGTACGGAATGCACTACGCTTTACAAACATTTTACGAGCTTGAAGTCACGCTCGCACAGGCCAACGCACCTGCACGCGATGATAGCTGTCCCAACGCTGGTTTATGAAGAGCGACTATAAGTCGGGGAGCGAATTCTTCGAGTTGCTTGTTACTGCAACTGCTTCGCGAAACGTGAGAACAATAATAATTGTCGGAATTTTGAGTCCCAAACGTCTCATTATGAGAGACGCTATAGTAGAGGGATCCGCAAATTTTGACTATCTGGTGTTTTTAAACGCGTACCGAAATACAAGTACAGGGGGCTGTACAGAATTTCGCCACCATAAAAATACGACTGCTATGGCAGGCGCTCGAACTTGTGACTTTCGGGTCAGTAGTCGAGAACTGTAAGCACTTGACCATCAAGTCGGTTTCCTTAGAACTGCGGGAAGGGATCCCACTTGAAGCCACCCGACCTCCCGGTATAACCCACATTTCGCATCCAACGCAGTTTACCTCTAAATCTGACAACATTCTACGCTTCATGTTGGAATATCACAAAGCGAGAATGTTTCGCGTGAATGTTTTTCACCTGACACTCGGATGAGCATAATGTGGTCTGTCTTGCTGCGCTTCTCCCATGCATGCTCTGAAAAGAGGCATGACACCCACAATCTCGAGGATCCTTTCTTACCGCACTTGCCTCAGTGGAGTTAATTAACTAGGTTGTAAGCAGAAATAAAGTGGCAGCAGGAGGTTAATGAGGTTAATAAGAAATCAAATTGTATAAACCGTCAGTGACCTGAGATACCGGAAACCGATTGTTAATACGTGGGGTTTAACGTCCCAAAACGATCATATGATTATGAGAGATGCCATCGTGGAGGGCTCCGGAAATTTCGAACACCTGGGGTCCTTTAACGTGCAATTAACTCTGATCACACGGGTCTACAGCATTTTCGCCTCCATCGAAAATGCAGCCACCGCAGCCGGGATTTCATCCCGGACCAGCGGGTCAGCAGCCGAGTACCTTAACCACTAGACCACCATGGCGGGGCAGACCGAAAACCAAAGTCAGACGTTAAGGTGTAACCGTAAGTACACAGTCGGAAGTTACCGTTGAGTTCAGTGGAAGCAGCAAGCAACATCTGCGGACACTAGCAGAGTGTAGTAGAGTACGCTCTATTCAATAGAACTTGGAGAGGATCGCTAAGCGTGACACGTGGGCTTCGTATGTGTGCTCCGGAAATCTCACATTGTGTGACGTCGTGGTGACCTCATAGTGACGGTACACATGGCGCACAACTGCCCACAAATGCGGTACAGTTGCGATTAAGTCCTCGCATGACATTGTAACTTCCTGAAACATAGGTCGATCAGCTGATGCAGTGCAAGACCACATTAGGTGCAGAAAGTTTTCAGCGAAGGGCGTGGGGGGATCAGTACATCGACTGAAAAGTAGAAAAAAAAATGAATTACACTTTTGAGTCATCTTAAACGATTGTATATGGGACTATATAAGATTTAGGGGCAAAGCTCCTTAATGTCAAAGGTTGTCTGTCGGCGTTGGCGGGCGCCGTAGCCGACACGGACGATTACAATCATGCTGATGGCGATGAATAACAAGCGCGTTCCAGACCACACATTCCCGTTCTGCAACATCATATACAAAGTACCCATTATATACGCCATGGCGATGACGCTGATGACGATGAAAATAATGACTATGATGATCCCGGACAGCGACTGGCGTGTGCTATATATGACGTCTCGATATGGTGTACGATGCATTTCGTATGACCGGAAACAACCAACAACGACTAGGGGAACGTGCCGAGACCTGGTATTTGCCAATTTCAGGCTAGATCGGTGACCCAAAAGAAGTAATAATGAAGATAAAACAAAATTCACAACTGAATACAACATACGAGGTCTGACCAATAAGCATTTTATATAACTGTACACCACTTCGCGCTCATTTACATGTGTGAGTGGTCAATTTCATGAGAGAATTACCGTAACACCGAAATATTCAGCTGCTTCGCCCACTCATTATGATTCAGTTCGTGGATATGTCGTGAGTTTTTTTTTTCTTTTTTTAGGCAGGCCGGCCAAAACACCGTTACGGAGAGTGGCGTGTCCTCCTCTTCTTCAGGACAAAGTTTTTCCAATTCTGGCGACAAGTGGGTGTTTTGAAGGGTGATTACTGCACAGTCCCAGGTGAGCGGGCCTCATCCAGCATCTCTTCGTTTGAGGACGAAGATGGTGCTATTATGATTAAGAAATAAAAAAATTGAGTTTAAACGCTTGGATAATTGAATAGCTAGTTATAGTTATTTTTGTCTGTATAAGCTCCTGGTGAAAGAAAAATGCTGTGAATAGTTCAGATGGACAGCACATAGTATCATCATGATGAATGACAGATTCCATAAGACTATGCTTGACTCCATGCATAACATCTGTTTTACGGAACAAAGGTAACACACATGTACACACAACACCAAGTTTATGTCGCAATAAAAAGAAATACAGCTCACACGAGAATCTTTTAAATCCAGGCAGGATTTCGCCGAAACGCGTTCTACGTGATTGGGTTCTCTCGAGTCCGAGAGGTCCGTTAGGTGGCGTCCGGGAGTGCAGACGTGGCCGCGTCTGCTCCCGCTTCTTTAAATGTTTTCGGACATCTTTCTTGTGTTCTCCACCGACCCATTGGACTTTCCTAAACCAGTTTTGTGCAAGCTATCTCACGACATCTTTCTCGTTGGGGTGAGTGAACTTTTCGGCGAGTTTTTGAACTTCAAGTGTGCGAAGCGAGGGACGCGTCTCTAGGACTAACCACTCGGCTACGAGCACGGAGCTAGGGTTCACTTCGAGGCAGCGCCGGGCCTCGTCAGGCCCCTGCCGCACCTGACTAGGCAGCGAGGATGCCCGAGATGGTGACAGTTGAAGGCATGGATATCACTCCGGAAGATTTCGACGGAGCGGGGTGGACCACCGCCCTTGGCGCCCGGCGGAAACGAGATCCGGCAAGGAACGCAGCGTCTGCTACCGCTGCAAAGTCTACGGCAAACACAGCAAAGAAGCATGGTTTCAACGCTCGCTCCCTCTCAACAGTGCAGAAGGTTGTAGCCGCTTCGCGACTCCCTCGGCTGCCGAGAGACCAGATAAAGGTCATTGTACGGCCCCGCGGAGGGCTTGACGTTTCGAAGACGGACATGGTACTGCTGTCGAGAGCTCTGACTATGGCAGCTGGGCTCACTGACCAAGAAGCATCGGAAGATACAGTCTGCCCCAACAAGGTACAGAATATTCTTGTTATTTCGACTCCGGTCAGATCCAACGCAGTCGCATACGCTGGAATTCAGAAACTTCACACGAAAGTCGGCGCATTTGATGTTTCTGCCTACTTAGCCGCCCCGGAAAACACTTGTAAAGGCGTCATCAGGAATGTTGACCCCTCGATAGAAGAGCACACCCTCAGAGGCATGATTGTCAACCAACGAAACCCGACCGCCATTGAAGTCAAGAGAATCAAAAACACGCACGTTGTTGTGATACTCTTTGATGGGCTTCGAGTTCCCAATAACGTCATGTGCGGAACGGCCTTAGTGCCGTGTTCCCTTTACAAACGCCAAGTCGATGTTTGTCACGCCTGCGGCCGAGTCGGGCACCGGGCCGACGTATGCCACCAGAGCAAGGCAGAGAAAAGTAAATGCCACAACTGCGGAGACGCACTCTCAAACGATGCTGCAGAAGCCCACCGTTGCACTCCGAAATGCAAGCTCTGTGAAGGTGATCACCCAACAGGTGACCGTTGCTGCAGCAAAAGATACCACATCCCATATGTCGTGCGACGACGCCGAAGACAAAGACGCCACCGCTCCGAGAAAGAAGCCAACGCTGACGAGGTTAACGACCTCGCGGACATGCAACCGGAGATGGCAGATGGTTCCACTCCCAAGCGGCGCTCCAGCTCCAGAGGGCGTTCCCGTTCCAGAGGACGCTCCCGTTCCAGAGGACGCTCCCGTTCCAGACGGCGCACCCGTTCCAGACGGCGCTCCCGTTCCACAGCGCACTCTCAATCCAGCGGGCGCTCTTGCTCCAGGGGCCGATCCTGGTCGAGATGTCCTGGCAAGAAAATGACCTGGGCCGACATGGTTCGCGACAGCGGCTCTGCACCGACAACACCGACAACTTCAAAGCAAGGTAAGGTACAGCCAGAGCATGTGGCAGATCCACGAATACACACATTAGAACGGGAAAACAAAGCACTCAAACAGGAACTAGCTGAACTGAAGGCAACTCTCGCCAGGCTAGAAGGACGTATCCTAAAAGACACACCGCCACCCATCCCTCAATCATCAGGATCTGTGGTCGCATCATGTAGCCCAAATAAACGCAGAGCCGTAAACACCGAGACAGATGACGACACATCAGACGTAGACGACTTTATGTCCGACGTCAGCGAAGCTCCTTCTAACGCCTTAGCTAGTGACAACAAAGCCAAAAAGCACCGCAAGACGAAGAGTAAGTTCAGTAAATTCCAATCAGCAATTGCCGACATTAAAGAGGCACTCATACAAATTTGCGGTAGACTCGATCGTCTGGAAAGACCAATTGCTCAACCCAGAGCCACGAGAAGAATTCCCACGCCGGACCCGGGGTCCATGTCTTCCCAGGGACCCCAACCTGCGCTGCCGACATCCCCTCAGCCACCAGGTCCAATAGGTGAAGCGAACACACAGGGGGTCATGCCAAGTCAGCACCATGGATAGCACACCACAATTTTTCAAGATCTGGCAATGGAACTGTAATTCATTCAACAAAAAGAAAGCTAACCTAACGCAATTAGTACGATCATGTAAAGAAAAACCACATGTCATCATTTTACAGGAGTGCGGGACGGAAAAGTACCTTCAAAACATGTCCTTTTCGGGGTACAGGGTTTCCAGGCCAACCCTGGACCCCGACTTCAAACAAGCCAGGGGCATTGCCACCCTCATCCGTAAGGACATCAGCTTTATGGAAAGGGACACCCCGACATACAAGAAAGGCCTGGAATCCATGATAACAGAAATCATTCCGAGTCGAACTCTTAAAGCTCACCTTTACATACTGAACGTATACAGTTCTCCGACCGACCGACTCAGGAACTTTACCAAACTCCTGTCATCGGCGGTGTCGCAAGCCAAGGACCGGCCGTTGATCGTTGCCGGCGACTTCAATGCGCACAACAACGTTTGGGGCTACAGTACCAATGACAGGAAAGGTCTTAACCTTGCGGAGTGTGCAAACAACCTCAACTTGAAGTTAATCACGGACTCAAGGTTTCCGACACGCAGAGGCAATTCTGTTCAGCGAGACACCACCCCCGACCTGACGTTCCTCGGAAACGCGGAAGGGTCATGGGACAATCTGCAAGAGGACCTTGGCAGCGACCATTTCATCTTAGAAATCAACGTCCGTATCACACCCGCTCCACCTAAGACGTACAGATACGTCGACTGGGACCTTTTCCGAAGAATAAGGGGTAGCGAGGACAGCCAAGGGGAAACCTTTGAAGAGCTTCTGGAAAATCTGAAAAGTACGGTGGCAAAAGCCACTAAAGAAATAACCTTGGACCTGGAGGTTCCAGTCATGGACTCCAGACTCGCACACCTCCTGGAGGCGAAGAATGCGCTAAGACGACGATGGGAAAAGCAGAAGCTAAACAGGAGGCTGCGATCTAAACTAAGGGAAATAAACAAAAAAATCGAAGAACATTCCAGAGAGCTGAGTGCGCAACAATGGGATGAGGTTTGTAATGAGGCGGATGGTAAAATGAGACGGGGAAGCAAGTGGAGCCTCCTCAAAAACCTATTCGCCGACAGCAACAAACCGACCAAGAGCAATGCTCGAATAATGCTCGACAGACTCGTCCACCTGCACACGATTGAAGGCACTAGTCCTCAGGACTTGGCTAACACCCTGGCAGACATATACCTGCCGACAGAAAGCAAATCAGTCCCCTGGGACGACCCGGCATGCGAGTACAAGGGGACACCTCAACGCTCACTGGATCGTCCATTCGAGGTCTCAGAGATTGTGCACGCCCTTCATGGCCTTAACGGCCGCTCGGCCCCTGGTCCAGACGGATTAACTAACAAACTTCTCAGAAACTTAGATAACCAAGCCATACAAATCATTACAAAGAAAATAAACGAGGTATGGACGGCGGGCCGCGTACCGGATGAATGGCGAACTGCCAATATAATTCTCATCCCCAAACCCGGAAAACCGCTCCATGCCGAGAACTTGAGACCAATATCCCTTACTTCGTGCCTCGGAAAGGTCGCCGAACATGTCATTCACAATAGAATTGCAGAGCACATCGAAGCAAACAGCCTTTTTCGCCACAATCTCATAGGATTCCGAAAATCACTATCAACACAAGATGCCATGCTCCTTATCAGGAGTGCTGTGATAGACAATAAATCACGGGACGTAAAGGGCATCCTGGCGCTCGACATAACGAAGGCCTTCGATACGGTCAGGCACGAACATATCCTCAACGAAATCTCCAGTTTACATCTCGGAGAAAAATTTCACAACTATGTCAGATCGTTTTTGGCGGACCGTACGGCTACCATAAACATCGGACAAATCAGAAGCCGTAAGCACAAGCTGGGAAACGTCGGCACCCCCCAAGGGTCAGTGCTTTCGCCACTTCTTTTCAACATCGCAATGCACGATCTGGCGAACCGACTCTCGAAAGTTCATGGGGTAGGACACGTGATTTACGCAGATGACATTACCATCTGGTCCACAAGTGGCCCACTAGGCTCCCTGGAGCAGAACCTACAACATGCCCTAGACACCACACAAGCTTTCCTACAAAATACGGGGCTGAAGCTATCTACGAGCAAATCAGAGCTCCTTCTGTGTAAACACGGCCCCAGAAAGGGACAGCTCCTTAGCTCCCTCCCCGTTCACCTACACACCAAGGACGGAGGTAGTATCCCAATATGTAACACAATCAAGGTCCTGGGCATGGTAGTTGGTGCTTACAGCGGTGACAACGCGGAGGCCCTCAAACGTATAGAGAAAAGTGTCTTCAACTTCACCAGGGTATTATCAAGGGTCAACAATAGAAGGGCTGGTCTGAAAGAGGACAACCTCATGAAAGCATTTCACGCCTTTCTCATCAGCCACGTGACTTACGCCGCCCCCTTCCTCAACTGGAAGAAGACAGAGCTCAACAAAATTGATACATTAATTCGAACAGGATTGAAAAGGGTCCTGAGCCTCCCTCGCAACACTAGTACGGAACGACTCTTACAATTGGGCCTGCATAATACAGCTACCGAACTCTTTGAGGCACAGCGGCATGCACAGATTAGTCGGCTCTCACTCTCAAAGGCGGGCAACGAGATATTGTTTGAAGCCGGTCTTCAGCCTTTCTTCATGCCGCCAGAAAAGTCCCAACTTTGCACACAAGCCAAGAAAGCGATAACAGTTGACCCGATTCCCAGAAACATACACCCAACCCACAATGAAGGACGAAGAAAAGCGAGAGCCAAGGCAATACTCGCCAAGATCATGTGCAACGATACGCAGGTCCTCTTCGTTGATGCCGCAAAATATTGGAATCGAGGTGCCTATGCAGTCTCTGTGGTGGACGCCCACGGCTCGCTCGTCAACGCAGCCACGGTAGTTACCAACTTCACCCACGAAGCAGAGGAAATGGCCATTGCGCTAGCCCTTCGAAGCTGCACTGAAGCCTCTGTCATTTACTCGGACTCTAGAACAGCTATAAGAACTTTTTCGGCGGCCCTAGTCTCTTCGAAGGCAGCTGCGGTCGTTAACAGGCTTTTCAACCACGAGACGAAGGAGGAAAACTTTCGGTCTACACACATCGCATGGTTCCCAGCCCACATGGGAAACATTTCCGGCTTTGCTGGCAACCCAAACGAGCGGGCACACACACTGGCGCGAGAGCTCACTTTCCGCGTCAGTGGTTCGCCCCCTCGCTTAAATGCAGCCTGCAGGAACCTCGATTACAAAGACCCACTTGTATCATATCACGAACTCACCTCACATCATAGATTAGAACGTCGAACTTTTCCTCCTCCTCACAGAGATCTGAACAGAGCACAAGCAATCACTTACAGACAATTGCAGACACGTACATACATCACACCAACGACACTAAGCAGGATTAATCCGGACTTTTCCACTGCATGTCCACACTGTGGAAACGAGTATAACAATTTCGACCACATGCTCTGGTTGTGCCCTGCCAACGTGGGTACAGAATTTTCTGACCAGTCCTCCTGGGACTCCGCCCTTCGAAGCACAGAGCTCATCGCCCAGCTCAAGGCTGTCCAGAGGGCCCGGGCCGTCGCCGAGAGACTCTGTCTACCGGTCCCGACCTGGGTGGAGCCGCCGGATTGATGGCGGGGCTTTCGGCACCGCTTTCTTTCCTCTCAGGACCTTAATAAAGTTCATACTCACTCACTCTCGAGTCCTGATCTATAGAAGTTTGACCCTCCACCGTCTCAATTACTAAGCCCCCGTAAGCATTACAACGGCCATCGGTGGTAGTATCCGATGGGGGACCATTAAGAAGCGGGCGCGGTCGTTTGTTTACCTTCAACGTCCACTGCCGCCTCCCCCATGTCGTTCTCTGATTATCCCCCTGCTCGGGCCATCTTGTGGGCGCGGCTGGTGTGGCAATGGTTGCCCACAACGGGAATGCCACGCTATTAACATCGCACTGCGGGTTCCTGTATTGCCCCCTGACAAACGTGCACTCGCTCAACGGCGCAGGAGGGGGAACACCGGGGCCATCCCACGATAGGGTCAAGGACCCCGCACACAGGGTAGGCACGGTAGTTCTAGCCGCAGGTTGCGTGGCGTCACCGCAAACTTTGTTGGAATGTGGTGCGCCCCGCCTGGCCTGGAACACACTTGCACCTGATTCATTGGTAGGTGTATACTCGGTGGTAGCTCACGCCTGCCCCACCTGAGTGACGGCGAGTGCTCCGTCAGAATGCCGTTTGTGTTCAGAGAAGGGGCACTGAGAGGCCTGTAAGTGTATGTGAGGCCATCTTATGAGATAAGTGTTGTAGTGGTGTTGCCGGAGGGGTGTGTTTGCTCGTTAGCAACATTAATGGTATACTGGCTGTGCGTCGATAGTAAACCGGTGCCCACCAGTTATGGAACGGGCGCTCTGATACGTCTTTACCTTTGGCGCACTTAAGTCAAAATGGTAAGAAAATATCCGGACGCTACGAACGAAGAGCAAGTCAAGGGAAGCATGTCGACTAGCTTGTTAAAATACGAAAATGCAGTTTCGAACCAATTGAATAGTTTCTGACTGAAATATTGATGTACGACTTACGGAAGAATGACGTAGCACATTATATACTTCTTTTTTTCTTGTATCGCTACATAGATATATACGCACGACTGTTGGGTTTGAACTCTCCCATGCGGGTAACGAAGCTTCGCGAAAAGCCAGCGGTACGTTACGAAAGGCAAATTGACACATTGCAGTTAATAGCAACCAAGCAATTTTTGTTGTGCTATCTTCGCTTGACCACACGAATACTGTCTGCTGGCGCAACACAACTATCAGTCTTCAGAGGCAACAGACTTCAGAGCCAACTCTACTTACCCGCCTTTCTTTCTCGGTCTCTCTATTCGGATACCTCATTTGTGGAAAAGTAGTACAGACACAAGCTTCTTAGTGCCAACCTCTCCACATCTGTTATCGAATGCTTCACACTATCGCTTTCTCATTCCTGAAGCTATGCGCCATCTTCAATTTAGCTCTTGCTTCCAACTTAAACTATCTCTTTCCAGAACTTTAGTGCACCTTGTAGCTTTAGCACCGTTTAACAGTCATGCAAAATCAACGAGCCCACTGCCATGCCTTACCGATGTTATCTCTCTGTCCGAAAAAAAAAAAGCTCAGCATTTGTCAATACCTTAATTGTGGGTGGTATGTGCTCGGACCGAGTACACGGGAAAAGAAATGAACTAATCAAAAGGTGCTTTCCTGGGTTTTGTCTTTTTTTTTTGGTACTTCTCTTTTTCGTCAGTTTAATAACGACCATGAGCGCTGTGCCTTTAGATAGTAATATCTTTCCCAGACGCAAAGCTTTTGATAGTTGAATTATCAGTCCTTCAGCGGCCTTGTGCGTTTTATTGCGAGAAATAAAATAAACGTTATGAAGGTTCTCGTAAAGCAAGATGTGTAGCGATACTCTCTTACCGCCTTTTTAAGCTATACATATATGTGCCTGATGTATTCTTCGTAATATTTCAATAATGACGAAATAAATATTCGTAAATAGACTAAATAATTCATGAAATAATGAATGTGCACGAAGGAAAAGTGCCTGTGAGCATGATTTCAGTTTAGGTTAATTAAACAGATTTAGCAAACAAGTATGTACCATTATTTTCTTGGCGGCCTTAGACACAAGCGAGGAGAACTTCTTTTTATAGAATAGATCATTCTTCGCCGGAAGCACTTTGTGTCAATTTACGTGCTCCCACAATGGTTACCAACTAGTTTACTGAGTGCGCAGCACTGGTAGAATGCTAATTGTTAGCTGTGTGGCGACTCGTACACTTGTTGTGGGAAGAGTGGCGCTGTGGGTGGCGCAGCTCTGACTTTGTATTCACCTTAGTTGAATGCAAAAGAGAAAGCGCTGCACTGTTCGAAGCGAGGTCTGGTTTTCCTAAAACGCGTATTGTTATAAAGCGAGCTTCAATAAAGAAGAAGAACAATGTACGTCTTGTGCGGAAGCTAAGGAAACGAGGGAAGATGTTCTGATTGAGTGCGGCGATATCCACCCATATGTACGTGTGGGTACGAGCCTGTATAAGGCCTTGGAGTTTAGGGACAACCATGGAAAGCTGAACACGTCGACGATAGAAACAAGTAAGAGACGGTTAGAGTATTGGTGTCGGAAAAGTAGTGGTAAAGGACAGAAACAGTGTGGAAAATGGGGTTATTTTGCCTGAAGAGGCCGAAAAATGGACGATAAAATATTATGTTTTTGTTATAGTAAGATCAATTTATTCGAAGTAGATAAGGCATTGGGCCAACATAGAAAAGTTTTCCTTTCGTTTTTTTTTTATTTCTTTGAGCCTAGGGGCACGCATGTCACCACCCCATTATAAAGGGGACGCTCAGAGCATCTATTCGTCCTAAGGTCGTCGAAGCTTCCGAGGAAAAACGCAACCTTTAGAACTCGGACGAGAACGAGATTGGAAGAAAAAAAACACAGAAAGAAAAAAAAAGCAATAACTGATCGAGACAGGTTTATGTGCGAGAGAGAGAGGGAAAGAGAAAACTCATTGTATACCTGCTACAAAGGGCGTGCACCTCGGTTCTGTTTCGAGAAGTGAGGCAGCGAAAGAAAAACGTAAATGACAGGAGGGGTCGATAATTTCCGCGAGGTTCCGTTGTCGTCCGCATTTCTTAATTAGATCAGCGAACGCAGTGACAGAGGTGACTTGTTTACAGCGCCTAATCTCCGCAACTTAGCAACGGCCGCAGAGCGTCTCGTTTCTAAAAACAAACAGCACTCCCTTCCGGCCCCTCGCCCCCTTCCTTGCTTCGTCTTGCCCTATTAAACTCTTTTTATGCCTCACAAAGTGAGGTGGTTGGGGTATATAAGGCGATTCACTTCGTGAGCGCTCTTAGAAGTGATTCTCCGTATAAGCGGGAGCGGAACCTCGATTGTGGTCTGAAATTCGAATAGCATGTTCTTAGGCCATTTTTTAACGCCACTTTTCAGATCTTTTTTTTTTTACGCACGTAAACGCCACAAAGGCGAAGTGAACGCGTAGCTAAGGCGCCGCGAGCCCCTAGCCCTCGTTTGGTGATGTGACCTCTTGCATGTAGTACGTTCCGGGTTTTAGACAAGAAACCTTTCTCACAGGCTGTTCAAAGCTTTTGCCTTTGCAATGGCAATAAACTTGCGCCCGCAATCTCGTTTTATTACGTTCCTGGGTTCGTTAAATAAAGGCGAAAAAGGTTTTGACCGCTCATCAGATAACACAAAACGTGACCGTGGGCGTCAACGTGAGTGGTGCGAAAAATTCATAATCCGCGTCACATACCAACTAGATTTGTCGCATCATGGCGTCTCCTTGACGTCGCATGAGTGAAGGGGCAGGTTGACGTGATCGCATGACGTCGCCGCTTGGTTATAGTCGAGACGGTCCCTGATTAATACCTGGGGTTTAACGTCCCAAAACCACCATGTGATTATGAGAGACACCGTATAGAGAAGGGCTCAGGAAATTTCGACCACCCGGGGTTCTTTAACATGCACCCAAATCTGAGCACACGGGCCTACAACATTACCACCTCCATCAGAAATGAAGCTGCCAAGCCGAGATTCGATCCTGAGAACTGCAGGTCAGCAGCCGAGTACCTTAGCCACTAGACCACCGCGGCTGGGCGAGACGATCTCTGAAGCATGTGAAGTGCACAGAGGTTGCAATGCCTTCGATCCCGGATGCAGTGCAGCACCACGATACCTGCAGGAAGCTATCAGCTGGGGGTGATCAATACGATCAACTAAGGGAAAAAAAAACGCAGAAGGCTTTCACCTTTGTAGTCCTCTCAGTCGAACGCGTATACAAGAAATCCTACGGGGTCTTCGTTGAATGACTGGATATTCTCCTTAATATAAGAACGAAGTACAAATAATAAAATAAGGAAGAAGCTGACTTTGAATAAACTGAAAAACAAAAAAAAAGCCTTTTACACCCCTCCCAAAACAAAGGGGGGGGGGGGTAGGGGGGACTAAAGCTTAGATGTCACAGACACGTTTATATTTCGTAGCTGTTGGCGTTCGCCTGAATTGACCGGACGTCAGCGAACGCAAAACGTCACTCCGTTTGGAGCCATAAAACTTCAGAAAGTAGCGGTCAGGAATCGCTACGGCAAAGAGAGGGAAAATATCGCTCGGGTGACGAAAATAGTGAGCGAGAAAAAAACGTCTAGGGTCCGTCGCTATGTGCGCGATGAGAATCTATGAATAGCGTCCGCGTTGCCAATCTCGGAAACTCGCTTTAGATTGCCGCACTGCATGTGTTCTCAGCTTGCATGCGCCATAAAGGACGGTGCACAGACTTTGGATCAGCGGCCAGACGAGCAAGCGTGTGTACTAAACGCGATCGTCAAAGTAGTTCAATAGTAACCGTTAGGATTTGACGTCCCGAAGCACTGATATGATCATCAGAGACGCCGTAGTGCAGGGTTCTAGATTTCCATCACCTGGGGTTTTCTTAACATAGACCCTAATATAAGCGAACGGGTCTCAAGCAGTTTCGCTTTCAGGAAGAATGTGACCACCGCGGTTGATATTCGATCCTGTGACCTTCGGGGTCATAATAGTTCAACACCGTATCTACTTGAGGACCGTGGCGGGTGTTGAAAGCGCTTTAGTGGGGGCGTATACTACAGGGAGGCGCAAACATCTGTCAATTTAAATCGAGCTGTTAGCTATTTTTCGTAATGCGTATTAGCGGATGGTAAGTGTGATCGCCGATGCGCTTCTCTTAAGTTAACTGTCATTATAAAAAAAAAAGACGCCTTATGTAATTATGTACCTCCCTGTATCCATTCCCCTCGCAGCGCCTCATGCTTCAAAATTGTTCATGTATGAAGCAATAGCATCATGAATTGAAGGCCCGTATTCACAAACGCTCCTCCACTCGACCCTTCACTTGAAACTGTGGCTACTGTGGCGCCGGGACAAGCGGGCGTGGTGTTAAAAGGAGCACTCACCAGTGCCGTGATGTGTTGTTTTCCCATTTTAAGTGGCGTTTTCCCATTCACAAACCGCCCTTCACTTGAAACGCTTCCTTCACTTGAAAAAATCTTGAGCATTTTCTCGAGATATTCAAGGAAGCGATCGAGCTACCTTGAATCATCCCTCGAGTGAAATATTTGCGCCAGCATCGCGTCCATGGCGGAGCCCGTCTCACTTTGACGGCGTTTCTCGATCAAGTAGGCTGCCACCACCGCGTTCTTTCGACAATGACGGTGCGCGTCTACTACGGAGCTGTCTTCGAACGGTTCAGCAACGGCTACTGTGGCGCCGGGACAAGCGGGCGTGGTGTCAAAAGGAGCACTCACCAGTGCCGTGATGTGTTGCGTTCCGTGCATGAGCCAGTGGATTACCTGCCTTCGGGTGTGCGTATACTCTTCGTGCGAGTGCTCCATGACTTACTGCGGATTCCAGTGCTTTGAAGTGTTTTGATGAAGCTCGCACACCGCATCAGTTCAAGCGTGGTGTGAAAGCTTGACAAGCAAGCGGCATAGCAAACTTTTGATGCGCTGGGTTCACCGTACTTTAGAGTTGCTTCTTCTCCGGTGAACCTTTGCTGCCCTAGCCGAAATTTACGACGAAGCTCACCTCCGTTAGACGACCATCTGTACCAATGAGAAGGTAAGGTATCCTGTGTTTTTTTATTTTTTTCCTACTTCGGTCAGATCACTATTAAAGACATTTTAAGAAAAGCACTACACAATACATTGGGCGCAATGAGTGTGCTGCTGTAGCTACTACGCGTGAAACATAGCTTCTTTATACAGTGTCTATGCAGCTCACAATACCAATGAACAACCAAGTATACATTTAGGGAATCAAGCAGATGATCATGTTCTGTGAAACCTGCATGTACGCAAAAGTGCGTCGAGTGTCGTATGAAAACGCAAACATATCAAATATAAATACAGCAGATACATAATGAGATTGTTTTTTTATATTTAACCCCATTCCTACCCCCCCCCCCCCCCGAAGAATAATTGCTGGCTATGGCACTGATTCGTGCAATTAGATAACGAAATTATATACCCATATGCCTGGTCAGCTGCCCAAGTGCCTGAGCCAAACATGTGTCAAAATAGTCAAAGCTCAATACTTCAACCATGTCTGTTCTTGAACGCAAGACATACTAATGAATGTGTGCACAGCTAGAAATAAAGAAAAATGCGGCTTTTGTATCCAAGCTATTACGTTTTTCTAATATTATTTCTTGCCTCTTTTGTGCAGGGGACCAGCTGCCGACAGAAGAACACAGAGAAAAGGCCTCCTAGAATCTGCCGTATTATCAACGCATTGCAGAGTTTGCACGACTGTATACAAAAGCACAAAAGCAGCAGTGAATGCGTGCAGCTACACTGCATTAGGCGCGCTATGGTGTCTACTTCCTTAATCTTATTTATGATGTCCTCCGAGCTCGTACATTATCTTTACAGTGTGTAGGTTGCATATGTTTTATTGATGAACACTTTTCATTTGCATTGTTATGTTTGCCACGTTGCTCCTCATCAGCCACACGTAATAAAGGTCCATTTGCCATTCACCACTTCTGTTTTGTTCATTTATCAATACATAATTATCGTCGTGTTTGTCTTTTCATGATGAGACAGGACTGCAAAAACCACTTCTCCGATTCTACAGGAAAGCAGTTCTAAGAAAATTAAACTTGGTTTATGTAAAGCAGCACCACTTTTCTTCCACGAAACTGAGATGGCGTGGTTCTAACTGGTAGACTTGCTAATGATGCAGCAATAGCGGATATTTTATTTACAGGGTTCTGACCAGATGTATCCGCGATGACTGCAATACTCTTGAGCATTTTTCCCCGCTTTGTTGCACTGGTCTTCAATAAATCAGCAGAATAATATACGCTGCTCTTAATGAAACTTTCTCGAGGGTTGAGAGAACCCACAGGATAGTTTTTAAAACAGAATAGCGCCAAAAGTCAGACGCGGCTTCAATTTTATGATTTCTAAAAAAATAAAACATCCCCTATAATTTATGTTGTGCCCAGGCTTTGGAATGCAGCACAGACGCCAATATCCTTTTCAACAGGTATTTCCAGTAGTTATATTGCAAATAAAATCCAAAACATTAGTGTGAAGGTCCTTCATGCACTAACGATTGTGCTTCTGAGCATGCAGATGAAGGAGACGGGAAAAAAAATTTAAGACGTTGCCGCTGTGTGAACTTGGAGACGGAAGCTATACAAATTTAAAGGTTACTTCTATGCGAATCTGTCAAATTAGACGCATCCACAAATGCAGGGCAAATAGAAAAACAATGCAAAAACAATAACTTATTCCTTGGAAGTTTAAAATGTTAAAGTTGACACACACACACACCAGTCCCTGTTAACCGACTATATATGTTACTAAATGAAGAAAAGAACGTTAAAATGTATTTTTCACCAATAGTGAAAGAAAGGCACACGATCGCTTTTCTTAACTTGCGTAGCAGTCTAATTCGAACGCTCAGTCACGAGTATAACATGCCTAGTTTTTAACGCTACCCTGGTATAACCTTGAATATCAGTTGCGAGCAATGTCTTTCAAATTTCATATTATACGCAGAGGAACAACTACGAAAGCGCCACGGTGAAATTCGCAGTAAATAAGAAAAATAAACATTGCACAGGTCCCTGAAATTAGGAACTGTGCACGTACTCCCGTAGCGAGAACGAATTTACGTGCGAGTAATCCTTATACATAATGCGGTGGTGAATGCTAAAAGCACGCCAGCATACTGTGATATATAGTAAAAAATACTCATTCCACCGCGTTATAAATTCGGTGACTACATTAGGGATCAGAAGGCTCTCAGTAAAGCGAAAGTAAACAAGGCAACAAACCATCTATTGCGCTTCCTGTCATCACTCACGTAGTTCGTTAGTCACCCCGGCGAAAGTAGACTCTCAAACGACACACACGCAAACACTACCGTAAATATAAACTGCAATTAATAGACGCATACAAGACAAAATAAACTAAGCAGGTAGACACGTTCAGCAGCAGACGAAATGCCATCAGCTGTTCGTTCAGCTGCCTGGGTTTAACTGTTGCCAGACTTGAAGGAGGGTTTCGCTAACTCTATCAGCACAATGCTTGGGGAAACAACACTACCACTCTAAATGCACGTATTTTGCTGTGATGTCAATTTAGAAAAAAGAATAACTAGAAAAGGCGTTCTCCTAATGTACATTGATAGGCAATTCTTAACCACAATTGCGAATACTCTCGTTATCAGGCGCTTTTCTCGGCGCATGCAGTTCACTCAAGTGAAGGGAGCATTTCCAAGGCCTCCCTTGGCGAAGGAAGTGTGGAGGAGCATTCACGAAACGCAACGGTCCCTTGAGTGGAGGAGCACGCTCCACCTTCACTTCGTCAAGTCGAGGGGAGCCTTTGAGTGAAGGAGCGTTTGTGAATACGGGATAGATAGATAGATAGATAGATAAATAGATAGATAGATAGATAGATAGATAGATAGATAGATAGATAGATAGATAGATAGATAGATAGATAGATAGATAGATAGATAGATAGATAGATAGATAGACAGACAGACAGACAGACAGACAGACAGACAGACAGACAGACAGATAGATAGATAGATAGATAGATAGATAGATAGATAGATAGATAGATAGATAGATAGATAGATAGATAGATAGATAGATAGATAGATAGATAGATAGATAGATAGATAGATAGATAGATAGATAGATAGATGCGCTCAAAGTCGTGGAAGTTCGCTAAGAAATGCTGCGCAAAAAAAAAACACATACACACATTGAACATAACAGACGCAATATGTTCTCACGGCGTGTCGAGTCGATGGTGAAGCTGCACTCTGCAAAGCACTCACATAAAAAAAAACAAGAAAAAAACAAAAAACAAGTAAAACAAGTTTCTTCTTATGCTTCTTTTTCCTCGACACCAGAAACGAAAGACGAGTTTTCAGCTTCAGTAAATTTCACCTACTCATAAAACCGCATGCAAGGATGGACTCGAGTTTGATTATAATACGGGCAACTGGATAAGCTGCTCAGTAATCTGAGATGAGGGGGATGAAATGAATTTCAGCGTCCGCCCAACAGAGTCACCTGGCCGCAAAAGAAGCCCGAGCGAATTATCTATGAAGAGAACTGCCTAGTGTAAAAAAAACGAAAAAGTCTTTAGAATTAGAGGACATATCTCGAGGGAAATTACTTTTAGGGGGCGAAGCTCCTTATGGCGTGAGTCTGTCACTCCTCCGTATGTATGTATGTATGTATGTATGTATGTATGTATGTATGTATGTATGTATGTATGTATGTATGTATGTATGTATGTATGTATGTATGTATGTATGTATGTGTGTATGTATGTATGTATGTATGTATGTATGTATGTATGTATGTATGTATGTATGTATGTATGTATGGCACATACACGCTCTAGAGCGGGTATGTGCCACAGTGGTTGCGATATGAGAAATGGCGGTACTTGGAGTGTTCACTAGATGGATGCACGGACGGACGCATGGACGGACTGACAAACAGACTAGTAGACGGACGGACGGATAGATGGACGCGCGGACGTAAAGACGGATGGACGGACTCACGGATGGGTGCGCGAACAGACGGATGGACGCATGGATAGACGCACGGATGGTCGCGCAGACGGACGGAAGCATGAACGAACAGACGGATGGAAGCACGGACGAGTTGACGGACGCTTCACCCCCCTCGTTGTCATTTACTCTATGGATATGCTGTAATTTTTGTTGCTGGCTTCTGTGCAAGCTTTACTAACTGGGAGCGACAAAAAACAGTGTGCGACATTCTGGCGTTTTCTTGGTGTTAAGTATTGCATAGAAAGGGGCCAGAACCTTTATTTTCGTGAACACTGTTTTCGTCATACGCGACAGTTGATATTGTATAGTGTTCTCTGAGTCGTATGTTTTGCTTGTGACAGGACTAGCCACTCCAGTTGCCTGACAGCTGTGTTTATGACGAGAAAAAGTCACACTTCTCCACATAAGCAACCAGAAAGAAGCACAAGAGAGAAACAAAGCAAAAAAACAAAATAAAAAAGCTGTTGCTTACTCCCTAGAGATTCTCAAGAGATCAGAAGCACAACTCCCTAGATGTTGCTACAGACTTAATAATGTGCTGAGCAAACAAGCGACAAGGCTTCATACAAATTGTAAACCCTGAAAATAACGATAAAAATAATGCGATATTATTGGTGGAACAAAACCAGACACGTGAAATACGTAAGCACATCACAATGCAAGTAAATCTGCTAGGCTACAATGGTTACATAGGTGTAGTGAGCGGAGCTACGTGTGGCATTTTAGAATGCGCTGCTTGTGTGTGAGCCTGCAAAGAACAATATGAAAACCCCAATCGTTTCAAAAGAGCATGACGCCTCGAGTTTCTTCCGGCCTAAATATTTTACTTTCTAAAGAGAGAGAGAGAGAGGCCGCAGAGTGCTATATATGTGTGTGAATAAAGTAAAACCAAATTAAGGGTTACTAGCAGATGTGAGCCATTATGAAGCTCCTGTGTGTGCCCATGAATTTCTTTCTTTATTTTATGCCTCCATTCTCTTGCAAAGCTCTATTTTCCTACTCTTGCGCGGTATAGCAGACCAGTATCACCATGCTAAGCTCCATGCCTTTACTTTTCATCACTCTCTCTCTCAACCTTTTAGGGCTGTCGTGTATGAACCTGCACAGTATCACAATTTCGTTGAAGAGTAGCAACTATGACGTCTATGGCAACACGCTACAGGCCGTCATCACCACCAAGCGAGAATCGAATGTATAAGGAGCCATCTTGGCGACCTACATCAAATCATTCCGAACACAGAGTGACAGCAGACACGTATACAAAACTCAAGGCGGTTGGGTGTTCGGAATGCTTCAGACACTTCCTTTACCCTTCCCCCAGCGTAGGGTAGCAAACCGGGTGTGTGCCTAGTTAACCTCCCTACCTTCTCTCTCGTTCTTCCTTCAGGCACTAACTAGAAATTCGCGAAAAATTTGCGGACTGAGGGTGTCGTATGAGCCAACGTTTCGACGAGTGGGACATGTCCTCTTAAATTCTGCTTGAATTTGAATTTATGAAAAAGTGGGAGAAAAAAAGTGCTTACCGGGCCACTTACACATATTTATTTATTTTATTTAAATACCCTAAAGGCCCGAATGGGCATTACATAGGGGGGGATAGAGTGGGGTTATGATCACAAGTACAGTACAGAACATAAATGAAGGCAGAGATGGTATACATGTCTACTGCATCGAGAAGCTGAAAGTGCAATCCAGAAACAATGCCATACAACAATAGATTACATTGAATGAAAAGAAAGGGGTTCACGCGAAATGCACTTTAAAACAGTAAACAAGAACAAAAAGCGCGATCAGTACACTCAACAACAGTGTGCAAAAAAGAAAAAAGAAAAAAATACAGAGAGAAACATAGAAGAAGAAGAAAATCAAAATAATGATTTATGCGTCATCAAAGAACTTCAAGAAAGGTTTTGAGTGCATGTTGAAGAGATGATGAATCGGACAGTTCTGCGATGTGAGCAGGTAACGCGTTCCATTCTGCGATTGCAAGGACTAAAGGAGAGTTTTTATATCTTTCTGTTTTAGCGAAAATTGGTTTAACTTTGAAAGTGTGGTCTATCCGGGCGGAGATGTGAGGTGGTGGAATGATATGAAGCTGGGAAAACGGCGTGCTACTGTGGAACAGCGAATGAAAAAAAGATAGTCGAGTCAACTTTCGGCGCATGGCAAGCGAGGGAAGATGAAGTCAATTCTTTAAAGAAGATACGCTTTGGTAGCGCGAGTACGAGGACGTGATGAACCGGGTTGCCTTGTTCTGGACAGACTCCAAAAGGTTAGTTAGGTTTGCGCCCTGAGGATGCCATATGATTGAACCGTATTCTAGTGAGGGCCGGATAAGACAATTATATGCATGAAACCTGGTTTCCTTGGTGGCTAAATGTAGGCGCCTTTTGAGAAGGCCGAGTTTTTTAAGGGCTTTAGTAGATATGTGTTCTATGTGGCACGTCCACTTTAAATTCGCCGTAAAGAACACACCTAAATATTTAAACGATTGAACTGAATCTATTGGGGTATCATTTATTTTCTAGTTAGTGGGAACTGTCTCGGGGGTAGGACTAAACATTATGTGTTTGGTTTTTTCTACATTTATTTCCATTTGCCAGCGGCTACACCATTCCTCTAGCCTAATAAGATCAGATTGTAAGATAGTTGTATCGTCTGGATTAGATATTTCTCTATACACTACGCAATCATCCGCAAACAAGCGAATTGGTGATTTTAGGCTGCATGCTATGTCATTGATGTAAATCAGGAATAAAAGAGGACCTAACACTGACCCCTGAGGGACCCCAGATGAAACACGTGTTTGGTTAGAAATATGATTGTTTAACTTGACTGTCTGGAAACGATTGGTTAAAAATTCTTCTATCCATCGTGTTGTGTTTTGATCGAGTTGGAGTTGGCGAATTTTTAGGAACAGACGTTTATGTGGCACGCGATCAAAGGCTTTCGAGAAATCAACAAAAATTGCATCAACAGGACGGGACACGTTTAGAGAAGAATGAAGGTCAGTTACCAATTCAAAGAGTTGTGTTTGGCAAGATAAATCTTTACGAAACCCATGTTGGCTGTTTAGGAGCAGTTTATTCAGATTAAGGTGGTTCATTATATGCGTGAATAATATGTGTTCGAGTAATATACAACAGATTGATGTTAGTGAAATTGGCCTGTAGTTATTGGGAACTGTGTTGTCACCAGACTTAAAAATTGGGTTCACATGTGCTGATTTCAAATCATCTGGTATAAATCCTGAATCAAGTGATTGTTGAAAAATCAAACAAAGAAAGTATGACGAAAAGGGACTTGTTAATTTTAGAAGTTTCGCGCTAATTCCGTCTGGTCCGGGGCAAGTCTTCAGTGCCAAACGATCTATTGTGCAGGCTACGCCATGCGTAGTGATTACGATAGCGGAAAACGGGTGTTCAACGGTTAGTGACGGCAAATCAAGAGAGCTATCTAGTGGTCGCTCAGCAGTGAAAACTTGAGAGAAGTAGGTGTTCAGTTTTTAAGCACATGCTGCAACAGGCAAGGTCTTGCCATCTTCACTTGTGATGGGTGGGGCAGAGTTGTTGTTCTTTGGATTAATAACATTCCAAAATTTTTTAGGGTCTGTTTTTAAAAGGTTTGGGAGCGTGCGATTGTAAAATTCATTTTTGGCCTTGCGAATTGCATCCGCGCACACGCTGGATGTACTCTTGTATTTAAGCCAGTCGTGGGGGTCGCTCGTTTTAGTGGCTTTCTGGTAGGCTCTTTTCTTTTCATATAGGCTTCTTTTTACTTCTCGAGTAAACCAAGGGTCATTTACTCTTTCGCTTATTGATAGTTTAGGTACACAAAATTCCTCCACTTCCTTTAGTTTATCGCGGAACAAACACCAGTTATGCTGTACTGAACGATGTGCAAAGTTGTGTTCAAAGTTTTCAGAGAAGCTCTGCAACAAACCGTTTAGTTTTTCAGTGTTTGTTCGGCTGTAGATAAAGATACGTTTCTTCACTTTAGATTTGACGGCACGTGGTAATGACAACGAGCAATGTATGGCATTATGGTCACTGATTTTGTCCAGTAAGTTTGTTTTAGCAAGCTGTGGGTTATTTGAGAGGACAAGATCTAGTATGTGGTCGCCACGCGTCGGTTCATGTACGAGTTGTTCGAGATTATGAAAATGAAGTAAGCACAGAAAGCTTAGTTGTTCATGGCGATTGCGTTGAGCATGAACGGTTAGGGAGGCCCAGTCAATATTAGGATAATTAAAGTCACCGGCAAAAATTAACAGACAACTCGGGAACTTGAGGAAAATGGAATCGATCGAATCATTAAGAATTTCTACGAAATCCTGCTGGCTATCAGGTTACTGCGCATATCGTGGGTTGCACATGTTACCTGGCTTTAAACATAAGTACTCTGCGATTTCATAATGCCGAAAAAATTGCCCGCAGCTTCCCTCGGGGGAACACTGAGGAGGATGCGGACCATATAATTGGTTAACGGGGTGTTAAAGTGCGACTTACTTGGGTCGATGGCTAAATTGGTTAACGTGGTTGTGAAATGGGGTGTTAAATTGCGACTTACTTGGGTCGATGGCTAAATTGGTTAACGTGGTTGTAGGAGGGGGTGTTAAATGAGTGAACACGTACACACGTATGCGAAAGGGCGGCGCTGGTCGAAGGGACGTCGATCATTGTGTTTGTGGATTCGTTGGAATTCATTTCACCGCGACCTTGGACGTCGACGCGCCGTACAAACCAACCGACGAGCGGCAACTGAGCGAGCGAGCGCCGACCTTGAGTATAAATACAGCACGACTGCGCATGCACTGTCAGCTGTTGAATGTTCTCGAAGCGCGACGCCACATGCGCGTCCACTGGAGAATCAGGAGAATTGTAGATGTCGAACGCGGTGTGTAGAGGAGGAAGGGTGCACAGATGGTGGAGGAGTGAAGCGCGCGCGGTGTGTAGAGGAGGAAGGGATGCACAGATGGTGGAAGAGTGGGCGACGGCGCGACGGCGCATGCGCGCGCGTCAGCTGTCGAATGTTCGAGAAGCGGTGCGGACGGCGCGAACGGCGCACTACAAGGCGCGAGTATAAGATGCTCCGCGTCTAAAACAGAGGATAAACAGCAAGTGGCATTATTGCTGACCCAGAAGAACAGAAAGTCACTCCGGCGGGTCCAGACTTGATCTCCAATCTCCAGTTCACGAGGTTGGCAGGTTTTCGAAGGCAACATTTTGTCTTCTTTCTGGGCCATTCTTGCGAACAACTCGACATCTCGCAGATATTTTTTCAGACCACAGCCCACGATGGAATCTGCGAATGCAAGCGTCTTCTGCTTCCTTTCAGGCTCCTAGGGGATGTTCATACTTGTTTGTGTGTAAGGCAGGCAGAGGCGGCTGGAGTGTGCCATGGCAGGCAAATGAGTGCGCGTTTTTGAAGGATAGCGCGGAGCGGGACAGCAGCTTTGGAATGTGGAACATAGAAAAATAAATAAAACGCCAATAGCCCAAAAGAGAGAAAGACCAAGAACATCAGTTCGTACTGCTCCGAGCTCGAGCTTTACTGTCGGCTCGTATATATTAGAATTCCGCAGCATCAAAGAGTGAATAGAGTGCTGACGTGGGCCGAAAAAGTTGGCAAAAATGACGCACCGAAAATGCACAGAGGGAAGGAAAACATCAAACGACAGGTGGTATACGTCCAATACGGCGCATAGAGGTGCTCCTCTGTGCGTTCGCCTATCTGACGTTCTACACGAGAATTCGAGTTCAGTAGCGCTGCGTGTTCGCCGGCTCCAGCCGCCAATATTTTGGACCACCGCGCGTCTGCAAATGTCCTCGCTATTCCGACACGTACGGTCGGAGACGTAGCCGGTGCTGTCATGCTGAACGCACAGCAGAAATGAACGAAACGATAACAGAACCACCAAGTAATGCTGTCTCTTGAATGAGCTGTACACCTCTGTTGGAACTACGGAACGCGGGAAAGCCTGTAGTTGAACTTGCTGTTCTTTTTGTTCTTTTGTTCTTGAAAATTCTAACCACACCGAACGCCAAGCAACTGCGCTGCGGTGCTAGTGCTATGCAAATGAACTGCTCCGCACTCGGCGAGAATTCGGTCTTCCTCGCCTGAAGCAAATGAAATGGCGAAATAAGCAAACAAAAAAGTGAGAGAGGAGGAAGCAGCGGGGGAACTCTTTTCACCCGTGGCACGAATCTGCAATGACCGCTGCCCTTCCAGTCCACGATCCACTCGGAAATGCTAGACTCGTCCCAACGCTCGCTACACAGTCGCATGGCGCACTCTCCTCGCTTGCGGCTTTCAATGGTCCATTCTTGAAGCCCCATTAAAGCAGCGCTCGCAGGCAGCCCTCATAAATTTCTATGAGTCGCCTTCGCTTTTTCCATTTCTATACTCGTCCGGAGCAAGGTACAGAAGCTTGTCGCTTCGATTGTGCGCAGAGGCGGCGAGCCGTAATTAACACAAATATCTACAACGTTTTTGTTCCAGTACAATCAAACCCACGAACGCAGGTTCGTGAGTATACGCCTTGCTTAACGTCTCTTCGTTTAGGCTAGCTGTAATTAAAGGGACTGTCTCCCATCCGTCATCGTTCTCCTGTTTTGTGTCACAATAAAGGGCGTATTATGCGAATTGTCTAACTTGGCAGCGGTTTTTCTGGAAGGTGCCTAGAAGTTTTTAAAACAGACCTTTTTTTTTTTGTCCACGTTATATCTTCTTCCATTGGTGGGATGAATGCCCACAACACTGGTCTGTGTCGGCGAAAGTCAAAAACTGAAACCGCATGCGGTTTTCGCAGGGTTCATCATTGTTTGGTTATTATAAAACAAATACCTCAGTGGTCGTTTTAGGCACGCACACACGTTTTTTTTTGTTTTTCTAATGAGCGGCGGCAAATGCCGTGCTTGCGTTTCTCCACCGCTTGCAGGCAGACATGCAGGCGAAGCGAACACACCGCCGGCAGCGCCACCGGCCGGCTATTTAAACGCGCGAGAAGAGAAAAAAAAAAGAACAATATACTTTGGCACAACCTAAATCAGCCTCAAGTGCATAAAATACAATTTCAAGTAATACGTGTTTCTTTTTAAGCAAACTAAGTAAGATTTCCTGCGAGGATTTCTTGTCCTACCATTAGACTGTCAAGATTGGCCACACTCGTTGTTGGGGGACGCTAGTGCTCACCTTTTATCGACTTTCAACATCAAGTTGAAATTATAATTCATTTTTCCTGGCACGAAAGCATGCTCGCTGCCGCCTATCGGAAAAACTTTGACGAACGGTAGACAGTCCCTTTCACATTTAAACAGTCTTCTTTGCTTGCGAAATTATGTATACGTGGTTGATTATTCCTACTTTTGCGTGCATTGTCCTTTTCCTCTTTTGTCCTTCGGTATGCTGTAGCTGTAAGGCAGGGGGACACAATCTCCCCAATGCTATTTAGCGCGTTCTTACAGGAGGTTTTCAGAAGCCTTGAATGGGAACAGTTAGGGATAAGAGTTAATGGAGAGTACCTTAGTAACCTGCGCTTCGCCGATGACATTGCATTGCTGAGTAACTCAGGGAATTAATTACAACTTATGATTACAGAGTTAGACAAGGAGAGCAGAAAGGTGGGTCTTAAAAGTAATCTGCAGAAAACGAAAGTAATGCACAACAACCTCCGAAAAGAGCAGCGCTTCGAGATAGGTAATAGTGCACTTTAAATTGTAAAAGACTATGCCTACTTAGGGCAGGTAATAACCGCGGAGCCGAACCACGAGAATGAAGTAACTAGAAGAATCAGAATGGTGTGGAGCACATGTGGCAAGCATGACGGGTATATCGCCACTATCCCTCAAGAGGAAGGTATATAAAAGCTGTATCTTGCCGGTACTTAGCTACGGAGCAGAAACCTGGAGACTTACAAAGAGGGTTCAGTTTAAATTGAGGACGACGCAGCGAGCAATGGAAAGAAAAATGGTAGGTGTAACCTTAAGAGAAGAGAAGAGAGCAGAGTGGATTAGGGAACAAACGGGTGTTAAGAATATCATAGTTGAAATCAAGAAGAAGAAATGGACATGGGCCAGGCATGTCGCGCGTAGACAGGATAACCGCTGGTCATTAAAGGTAACTAACTGGATTTCCAGAGAAGGCAAGCGGGTTAGGAGGAGACAGAAGGTTAGGTGGGCAGATGTGATTAAGTAGTTTGAGGGTATAAATTAGCAGCAGCAAGCACAGGACCGGGTAAACTGGCGGAACACGGGAAAGGCCTTTGTCCTGTAGTGGACGTAGTCAGGCTGATGATAATAATGATGATGATGATGATGATGATGATGATGCTGTAGCTATATTATATTCGTCTATCCTCAGATAGCGATACTAAGTGCATCAGAATCAGAGTTCAAGGAGACAATGGTGTACTTACGTTTATGCGCAGACCGGGAGGAATCGTGGTCATGGGCTACAATGCGGCGAATTTCACTACGGGTACGGCTCATAGTGGTCATGGTGACGTTCAACACTTTTAATATATCAATTGACAGCTATTGTAATCTATCATTACCACTCGTCACCGTGCTCAGCGCAACTCCGCATCGGTTTCTTCTTCTTTTGCAGACGTTCAGCTTCTTCCGTCTATTTCCTGCATCGTCGTCAAGCCAATGTTTCACGTTTCGGCTGCGCTTGCGACAAAAAAAAAATACAAAGAAAAAGAGACCACTCTCATTGTACTCTCCAGTGTACTTTTTTTTTTCTGGCAGTCTGGGAATCACCCACTTCTTCTAGGGCCAACTTTGCGGCATTGTAATTTTATTTATTGCGCAGCGAGACGTGCGCAGTGGACGACTTCCTGGTGGAACCTGAGCCCTATCATTAGCGCCCGCCTAGGTTTCCAGTTCATCGCCTACTGTCCGGCATTGACCATGAATGTTCCTTTATCCCGGGCACCGTCCCCATTCGTTTATCTTGTCATCCGTCGCTGGCATTGTGACCTGCTTTTAATCATTCTGGACAGTCTCGTTGGCAGCTTCGCACTTTTCTCTCCAACTTCTTTATTTTGATTTTCTTTCTTCCCAATTCTTTCCATGATCATTTTTTTTTATTCCGCACTACTCTCCTTCCACTATTATACCTACACTTTTTTTGTTCTATTTTTCTGTAGGCCTGCTGTTCTTCTACGTTTTATTCATCTTCCTTTTTTTTCGCGTTGCGTTCGTTGATGCTCCCAGTTCATCTCTGTTTTACTCTTTCGATAATCGTTACTACCGACCTGCATCAATCTCACGCAGAAGCGAAAGTTTCTCTTGCCTTATCTTGCCCGCCAATAGAATTGGAGCATCCGCGTATAAATATCTAACGATTTCGACGCTGGTACCAATATATGCTTGTGATTGTAGCAAATTGTTGTTCACTAGAGACTGTTATATTCCATTTACAGATGACAATAATAAGTTTCTCACTTCGTTCAATAGCGTATTTTCCACACAACAGATGTCTACTGCCACTAGAACGTATAAAATGTTACCTGGATATTACTGCAGTCCTGTTTTCGTCTATGACTTATCTTCTTAGGAAAAAAAAACACGTGATATAGAAACTTCTGAAGAGACACGTAGAGATATATCGCGTCACTTTTGTGAGAGTGCGCTGTTCACTTAAATGATCTTTGGCAGTTCTTCTTATGTTATCTTAATAATGATATGATCACGTGAAACTGAATGAACTAACCATCATAAACAAAATATATTTATAAAGGAACATCCGTAGAGTGTTACGCTTGAGATGCGATACTTTCCACAGACTTGTAGTAATTATGTCGGACGCCGCTGATCATGCTTCAAACACAGCGATACCAACACTAGAAATCGAAGCATCTTTAAACTTGACTCTACTACGTGCCAAATACATGCCATGATATTAAATACACCATAGTGATAGGCACTGGATAAAATTCGACAACCCGTTATCAAAATGTAAGTAGGTGGGTGTTTCTGTGTTTCATCCTCATCGAAATGTGGCCGCCATGGCCTGGAGGGAATTCAGCTCGCGTCATATTGCATAGCAGCACTATACAACTTCGCGTAAAAGCTACGAATCTTCAGTGACATGTCTCACCATAATCTTCGATGCTCCAGGCTGAAACCACCGCGGCGCACTGGAGCACTACCAGAGCCGAGGCGAGCGTGGCTGTGGTGCGGTAGCCCTGTTGCATCATGGCGGCGCTGGCGAAGAACTCCCGCACATTGTAGCCAGCAGTGATGTATGATGAGCACACGCCACCTCTCCTACCGCGCTCAGGGATATCCTGCATGCATCAAAACATGCAACCGTGTAATTCAAACTTCGTACAGGCAATCGAATTATTTCCCCAAAATATATAAGAAAGAAGATAATTTCCAGGACCCGTTCATTTTGTTTTCACATATCCATAACGACAACCAGCAATTGACGATGTCAAGGCAGGTATATGGGAGGTTAATTTTAATGTCTTAGCCGTGCTGTAGTACCTGTGGTAGAAATCTGAAGGGAGAAAAGTCGGCGAAAAGACAACTTGTTGCTGGGAGCGACCAAACATGTAACGATCCGAATGTTGCAAGTTCGGTCCCTGCTTGGAGGCAAGTTGTCTTTCTTTTGTAAAGCTTAATTTTGTTAGAGCTATTTCACAATTACTACAAAGCACTTTTTCTATTCGAAAGACTCCGCTTTGGCATTTAAAAAACGTACATAAAAACCACACAGGTTCATCACACATAAATAAAGAAGTTACACTCATGAATAAAGTTAAAGAAATCTTAATGCACCTAAAACAGTACAATATACTGTAAATGGTACAAATTGATTGATATGTGGGGTTTGAAGTCCCAAAACCACCATATGGTTATGAGAGACGCCGTAGTCGAGGGCTCCGAAAATTTCGACCACCTGAGGTTTTTTAACGTGCACCCAAATCTGAACACATGGGCCTACAACTTTTCCGCCTCCATCGGATGCAAACGGTACTATACTACATTCTCTATACCTTACTTGGCTTCATTACCTTCTGGTTTTTATTCAAGCAATGTATCCAGCAACATTACCAAAGTGTAGGATACATATGATAGTAAAAGAAATTTATCGGCAATGAGTGAATGTTAGATAAAAAGAGAAAGCAAGCAAGGGAATAGTGTGAGGTAAACCAGATGCACGTCCAATTTGCAAAGCTATTACATTGAGCTAATGTGCAATATTTCATGTAGCAAGACCTTCAGGTTTCTTAACCTTGAAGTATGCTCCTTTCGCCAGTTGTTGAGTATAACTGCCACACATCAGCAGCTGAATCTATAGACATTACTGAGTAGCAAGAATATAGAACCGAAGTCACGTAAATAAGGATGTCATTAGACGGAAGTACTTTCTGGAATCTGTTAGCAACGGCTTGTCGAAACTCAAGCCATCCTACGTACAGCAACAATACGTGCGTAGAGGTGAAAGTGGACATAGGCGAGAATGGAATGGAATGAAAAAACTTTATTTCGGTCCTGCAGGACGCGCTTAGCGCGAAGCGGGCGTCTCCCACGTAGGGACCGACAGGGAGTACCTGGCGGCCGCTTCGTGGGCCTGCTGGACGGCCCATTGCTGGTCGGCGAGAAGTGAGCTCCTGAGGGACCTCTCCCACTTGCTTGAGGTAGAGTCGGGAGGAGTTGTTCTATACTCCCAGAGCATGTGTTCGAGTGTCGCTGTGTGTCCACATGATGGGCATGTGTGGCTGGGGTATGCATCGGGATAATAAACGTGAAGCGTGGCAAGGTTTGGGTACGTGTGTGTCTGTAATAGGCGTAGGGTTAATGCCTGCGGTCGGTTAAGTTTAGGATGTGGGGGTGGAAAAATGCGGCGTTACAAGTAAAAGTGCTTTGTAATTTCATTGTACGTAATTGGTGCATCCCGATTGGTATACAACCCAGCAAGATGAGGTTGCCCTGTGGCAGTGCGGTCGGTAAGTGCGCGCGCTGCATCATGGGCGATCTCGTTGAGGTTGGATAGGGCACCCGGCACCTGGCCGAGATGGGCGGGGAACCAGATGACAGTGTGGTGCTTCAGGGCACTCGGGTCCGCATTGCGCAGGATACGTAACGCCTGGTCGGAGATGACTCCGCGTTCGAAGGCTTTGATGGCCGGCCTGGAGTCGCTGTAGATGAATTCGCGTGTGCTGTCGAGCATAGCTATAGCTATAGCTACTTGCTCCGCTACTTCGGGGTTTCGGGTGAGGATTGTGGCTGAGTTAAGAGTCTGCTGCGCGGATGATACCGCGACCGCGGCGAAGGCTTGGTTGTTGCGATAGGCAGCAGCGTCCACGAACGAGACGTTGTCCGCTTCCATGTCTATGCGCTTGAGAATGGCGGTTGCCCGCGCAAGGCGCCTGCCTCTGTTGTATTCAGTGTGTACATTTCGTGGTATGGGAGCGATTGTGATAAGGTCGTGGATTTCACGGGGAATTAGAGTCAACTCGGGGGGGTCCCTGGCCCTCGAGGAGAAGAAGCCGAGCTCGCGCAGAATATGACGGCCCGCCTTGGTGGTAGTGAGTCGCGTCAATTGCACACGTTCCTGAGCTTCGGCGATCTCTTCTAGCGTGTTATGTACGCCAAGCTCGAGGAGTTTGTACGTTGGAGTGGTGATAGGGAGGCCAAGGGCTCGTTTGACTACCTTGCGAATAAGCGCATTGAGTTGATCGCGCTCAGCACGTAGCCACTTGTGTATAGCGGCAACGTAGGTAAAATGGCACAAAACAAACACGTGTACGAGACGAAGCAGGTTGTCTTCTGTGAGTCCATGGTGCCTGTTGGCTACTCTACGTACGAGTCGTATGGCATTCTCAGTCTTAGTCCTGAGCTTGTGTACTGTTTGGGTGTTGGTTCCGCGGGACTCGATGATCATGCCGAGGACCTTGATGGTGTCTACCCTGGGTATAGTACGACCATCTCTGGTGTGGAGGGTGATATTGCGTTCCGCCGGAGGTTTCCACCCTTTGGGCTTGGCACCCTGGCGTTTGGGCAAATATATCAACAGCTCCGACTTTGCAGGTGAGCACCTGAGACCGGTGTGGTCGAGGTAAGACTCGGTGGTGTCAATAGCCTCTTGCAGGGCGGACTCAATGAAGCCATCCGACCCTGTGGAGCACCATATGGTTACATCATCCGCATAGATAGTGTGATTTAGCCCCTCTTTTTTGAAAGTCGTTCGGAAAGCCTGATCATCACGAGTTTGAAGAGCGTGGGTGGGAGGACGGATCCCTGAGGAGTGCCCCGCTGTCCGAGCTCCACTTCTTCCGACACTAGGTCTCCTACGCGGAGGACGGCTCTGCGTCGAGTGAGGAAAGAGCGGATAAAGTAGTAAAATCGATGACCTAGGCCGAGGGCTGCGATCGCTTCCAAGATTGACGAGTGCGTTATTGTATCGAAGGCCTTTTCTAAATTGAGACCGAGTATTGCACGAATGTCCAGAGTGTTTTGGCCATCTAGAATTTGATGCTTTACGAGTAACATGGCGTCTTGAGTGGATAACCCTGGTCGGAAGCCAATCATGTGGTGCGGGATGTAGTCGTTATCTTCGAAGTATCGACCAACCCTGTTGAGGACGACGTGCTCAGCCACTTTGCCTACGCACGACGTGAGAGATATGGGGCGTAGGATATCTAGGCTCGGCGCCTTTCCCGGTTTGGGTATGAGAACCGTGTGAGCTAGTTTCCAAGCATCGGGTATCTCACCCTTTTTCCATATCTCGTTGATAGTGTCAGTGAGGTAAGTGCCGGAAGAATCGTCCAGGTTGCGTAGGAGCTTGTTGGTGATGCCATCGGGGCCAGGGGCTGAGCGGCCATTGAGCTCATGGAGAGCTCGGCGCACATCTTCAATAGAGAAGTCGGCGTCTAAGTTAGTGTTGTCGCTGCCAGAGTAATCAGGGTGAGGGGTCACAGGGCCCGTGGGGAGCGGGAGATATTTTTCCACGAGGTTCTTCACAACATCTTCCGGTGACACTCTTCGTTTAGCCTGATGCAGTGTCTTCACGATCGAATGACGCTGATTTGTGCAGGTGTTGGTTTCATTGAGGAGGTGTTTGAGTAAGTTCCACGTTTTGCCATTTCGAACCTGACCATCAATCGAATTAGAAATTTCGTCCCACTGCTGTTTTGAAAGGATTGATCCATCATGGTCTTGTTCAGCTGAGATATGCGTTTGCGTAACCTCCGATTAAGGCGCTGGCCCTTCCACCGGGCCAATAGAGACTGTTTGGCCTCTAGTAGGTGGGCGAGACGACTGTCCATCCTTTCGGTTGGAAGGTCTGTGCTGATAGTTTTCGTTGCCTTGTTTACATCAGCTTTGAGCTGGGCCGTCCACGTCTCGAGGCTCGGTGGGGTATTGGGAGGAGGTCGTTCTGCGCGGGTCTTACGAAGGAGGTCCCAGTCGACCCACGTGTACGACTTGGTCTTCCTGCTTACTGTGGGGAGGTGTATAGCCAATATGAAGTGGTCACTACCGAGATCTACCGCGAGGTTGGACCAGCGGGCGTCGGAGATATTCTTGACGAAGCATGAATCCGGCGTAGTATCTCTTTGCGTGGACGTACCAGTGCGAGTGGGGAAGGCCTTGTCCGTAATGAGAATAAGGCCCATGTCATTCGCACTTTTCCAAAGCTCGTTACCTTTGGGTGTGTCGTACGTGTAGCCCCAGGCGCTATGCGCAGCGTTAAAATCGCCTGCAATCACTAGCGGGTAAGGCCCCGCGAGCCGGACAGCTTTCTGGAACAAGCGTGTGAATCTTTGTCTATAATGGCTGGGACTACTGTATACATTGAGCATGTATACGCTTTGTTGTGATATGTTGCCAGGGAGAATTTCGACCATAACGTGCTCAATTTCGGGCACATTGAGACTGTGCGCTGTGCAGGTAATCTTGTTAGCGACCAGGGTGGCGATACCGCGTCTTCCCGAGGGGCCGGGCAACCACTGGTATCCGGAAAACGTGGCGGTTGGTACTACAGTCTCTTGTAATAGCATGATGTGAGGTTTGGCTTCGTGGCTACGGAGGTATTGCTGCAGGAACGCTTTCTTGTGGGTGAAGCTCCTGCAGTTCCATTGCCAGATTCGCAACTCGTCAATTGGCCTGGCCATCTTGAAGCATTTAGGAGTTGGCCTGAGCACCAGGCGGGTGCATAAGGGCCGCGTGATGCGGTGGACTGGGCACGGCTGCACGTTGCGACAACGGCTTATCCGCGGCAACGGCAGGGGCGACGACGTGATCAAGATATTGCTCCACTTGGCCCATACGATTACCGTGTACCGCGAGAGTAGACTGCACGAGAGCCATGCTTTCGCCAAGAAAGCGAAGGCTTTCCTTAATCGCCGATAGCGTGCTCTTCATGTCGTCTAACTCTGCCTTTAAAGCTGGCTGGTCGTGGGCGACCGCGCGTTTCTTGGGTGCGCTCTCGCCGTCGTCGTTACCAGCACCTACGGGTTGCGGCTGCAACGGAGTGACTGCATTGTCGTCGTTGTCGGTTGTGGGCATAGCAGTGCGTGCGTTCCTGTCAGTTTTTAGTTCAGCAATTGCGACTGTGAGTTTGCGTATTGTTTCTTTCATCATCGCATTTTCGTGCTTTAAGATCGCTATCTCAGAGGTGTTGTGTGTATCATGCTCTGGGAGTGAACCCGACCCTACCTGTGATGTAGTGTTTCCTTTTCTCCGGACGGCGTCCGCCCAAGTGAGAGGTCCCCGCTTATTCTTGCTGGCGTTGCTTGGCGATGGTGGTGCCGATGGGCTAGGCGATCGTTGACGCGAGACCCCGGTGAGACTGGGGTGAGGCCTGGAACCGGCATAAGGCCCGGAACCAGAGTGGGAGCCGGAGCGTGACCCGGGCCGGGAACCTGAACGGGAACCGTGACGTGAACCAGAACGAGACCTGGAGTAGCCTCGCGATATAGATCTGGTTGGGGTCCCACTTCGCGCGCTGCGGGAGTGGGTCCGATGGTGGCTCCGGGACCTCGATACACGCATGGTGCGGTTCCTGGGACGACTCCGGGATCGGGACCGGGATCGGCTGCCATCGGATCGACGATCTGTAGAAAGCTTCGAGGCCTGGTCGTCGTCAGCGGTTGCATTGAACTCGTTCATTGCATCGTAACTGTTGTGTCGCGTCGAGTGTGCTCGCTCCCATCGTCGTCGGCGCACCACGTATGACATGTGGTAGCGTTCTTTACATTCCCTGTCGGCAGTGAGGTGGGTTCCTCTGCAAAGCTTGCATGTTGGGGTGCAGCGGTGTTTTTTTTCGGGGTTCGGCACGCTGCAGCCTCTGCAGATAACGTCTCCAGGGTTCGGGCACAGGTCCGCTCGATGGCCGAGCCGCCTACAGGTGTAGCAAATATCTATCTGTCTACGGTATAGTGTACATTGAAGTAGCACCGATCCGTATCGCACAAAATTGGGCACACGATGTCCATCGAAGGCCACGATCACTGCAGTGGTACTTCCGATGCGCTTGGCAGCCAAAGCTAGTGGATTGCGGTCGTTGACAATCTTCGCATCAATGTCCGCCGAACCGTCTTGCACGAGAATCCCTCTAATGACACCTTTGCATGTAGAATGTGGTGCCGCTTCGTAGGCACTAACTTCATAGGTCTTGTCAGCGATGCGTATTTCTTTAACGCGCACGTAGCGATTAGCATTTTCTCTCTTCGGCGTGCTTGCTACTAAGATATTCTGTTTAATGTTGGGGCAGAGCGTGTCTGCTTGCTGTTCCAATGGGCTGATTGATACCTGCCGAAGTCGAAATGGCTTCAGCGATTGTCATTTGGCCAACCCTAGCGATGTTAAGACCCCCTCTGGGCCTAATGATAATGCGGATGTCGTTCTTTGGTAGGTGAGGCATTCGGCTTGCTCGAATAATCTTGTTCTTCACATTTTCTCTGTTGCGGGGCTTGTGCTCGTTGCGTTTCAAAGCGCTATATGACGGCACCCGTTTGGAGCCTTCATTTTTTGCTCGGCGACACGAGGCAGTCTGCCAGCCTTGGTCTGGCGTGATTTCTTCAGGGTCAATGTCTTCCACTGTCACTTGGTACTGCATCGCTCAGCGAGACAGTGCGGCTACGGGGCGCGCGAGCAAGCACGCGCCACGTTAGAGCAAAGAAGACACTCGTCAGGGCTAGCTGTCGGTGGGCGAGCGACGATGGCGGAGGTGAAATAAAATCGACATAGGCGAGATAAACGGTAAATTAGGCAATCCTAGTTAAAAACAGCAACAACCGAAGCGATTACGCTCTGACAGGTTCAACCCACACACTGTTCAACAAGGTTTCACAAATAGCGTGGCGCAGCACCAGCGTCACGCAGCATGAGTGTCACTCAAATGAGAGTGAGATACGATGGGGAAAGGCGAGAACTGACGTTGACCGCAGATGCACCTGGTTTGCGAGCCTGCGCTAGGGCGAGAGGCAAAGAAATACGAAAAAAAAGGGAAGAGTACAATGAAGAGGGTTCACCGTGGAGATGGTGGGCACTACCTATAGGTGGTGCCCACCATCTGTGCCCACCATGCCAGTACCAGCTATTGCTGGTACTGGCATGGCTATGCTTTAACCCTTTCACCTGTGTCCTTCAAAGCTATTGCTATTCCATTCATTACATGGCTATCCGTTCTCTCTCTTCTCTATCACTTTTGTCTGTTTGATCATATACTTTTTCTTTCTCTCTATATTTTTCTATATTTTCAGTTGTCCTTACTTTCCATCTCTCAAAATTTCTCTTCCTCTGTCTTTGTATTCCTCTATCTTTCTATTGTGGTTGTCGTTCTCCCGCCTCCTATCATTTCTTCTTTTTCCCTTTCTTTCTTCCTATTTCTTTCTTCCTCTTTCTTTCCCCATCTTTTTAGTATTTTCTCGGTGCACGTGCTCTAGGAGCGATGCAAAAAAGAAGAGATGAAGAAGAGAACAAAAACAGCGCACACAGGTCAATAATGATGAACATTTTCTATCAACAACACATGACCAACCTCGAGCATAACAACTCTGGTGCAAAAATTAGTCTTGCCGAAAGCAAAAAGTGGTCACAGTGATTTACTTTATCCCAGATTTCACCTGCACACATAGTCAGCCAGCGTATATAGTGCAATGGTGCTTACACCTTCTCCGTCGGCATAAAATGGGGAAGGAAGGGAACATGCGACTGGGCAGAGAGAGAAGCGCAGCGAATATTTCGCTAAAAGTCGTACGGAGTTCCCGGGAAAAAAAACAAAAAAAGAAGTAGTGACGTTGCGCCGGGAGGTTCATAAAACAGAAATATCACACTAGAAAATGTGTGGACGTCACAATAGATCGGACGATAGACGAGAGGAACAGAGGTAACGTCTATCGTTCAAGCATCACAAAGCACGAACATTCACGAGTGGGTGTCTATACTAAATTTTTCGAGCGTATAGTTTATTGAAAGAAGAATTAAAGAACGATGGAATGGCATCCACTTGCAACGAGCAAAACGGACGGCAATATGAAAGCACGGTCTTATCCAGCAGCTTTAGCGGTAAATTACAACGAAATGCAAGAGATAGAAAGTACATCTGCACACAAGGCAACGAAAGAGCGAGTGCCTTCCCTCTTGAAGGTTCTCGGAAGCTAGGTGGGTGAAAAAAATATCGCCTCAGAGCTTCGTATCTTGCTCGCGCATGGCACTATCATATGAAAATCGGCAATTATATTAACGTGAGCCCCGAACTAGAAAATTCTGCAGCGTGGTGTGCTTCGTGAAGATCCATTCCGCTCGGTAGGCTTATTAACTCTGGACGCGTAAAAACGAAACAAAAGAAGAAGACAGAAAAAAAAAACCTTAGGACTGCATGCTTCCGGTTAATAACTTCGGTAGACGAGATGACGGCACCAACGGGACAAAAAAGGAAAAAAGACGAAAAAATAAAGGACTAAGTCGATATTGTCAAGGCCGAAGTACGGCAGAAAGCACAAACACGACGTAGCAGGCGGCAGATATGACAGAGTGAGGATGGCCGAGCGGAAATATAGGCCATTTCTCTCTTTTATTCCGCCTCACTGGTGACTGGGGCGATTACGCCATTCTCTCGCTGTCCACTGCACACAGACTCGTGTCTTCTGGACAGACGACGGATCGGCGTAATGGTTTACCACGGCTATTACAATACTGCGTTTCTTCGCACAGGCGCACGAAAGAATCGCTCGCGTTGTCTTTCATTACGACGTAGCTGTCTTTGAGATTAATAAATGCGTGAGAAAGGGGGAGAGGGAGGGTATTCTCAGCGACAGCTAACTTGCTGACTTCTTTTATTATGCTTCTGGAAGTATTTATGTCTTTCCAGCGCACAGCGCTATCTCCGAGACTTCTCTCGCAACTAGAGTTACACGTTTCACCTTGAGGCTGATCTCAAGCGACGTAGCATAGAATAAGACTTCATGCAATGTGATCGATTATGCGTATTTATCTCATTTTTTATTTAAATCGATGACATTTCCTTTGCTTACACTAAAGAAAATTGTACAGGCAACACGCTGGTACATTTGATAAAGGCAACAGGTGGTAGAGCTAAAACGCAACAACCACAGCTTGGCTACGGTGATATGAATTATTCAGGTGATATGAATTATTCGAGCCGTTAAGTGAAGTTAGCTGAATATTTCAACCTTGGCATTTCTGGGTATAGTTATATCGTTTTAAAACATCTGACGAGGCGCGGATTTAAATATTGGGCGGGATAAATGGAATAATGTCACTGGGGTCATTGACTTGTCTCATTAATTTGTAATCAACGCAGGATCGAATATCGACCGTAGCAGCAGCATTTTTATGAAGGCGAGATGTTTGAGGCCCAAGTACTTACATTGCGGCGCATGTAAAAATTTCCGGAGCACTCCACTACGCCACCCCTGTAATACTTTCCCAATTTGGGTACGTAAAATTATAAAAAAATTTATATGATTTTAATGTTGGAACAGGAATGTTGAAGTGAAATGGCTCGGTTTTCTGTGGTAGCCTTCAGACAGGGCTTGCAACGTGTCGCCAACCATCGGCTTCCCCAGAACGTCATCTTTAACCACGCTGTCACTGTACAGAAGAACCAATCACTTAAAATGTCGTTTTTCATTATTCAAATTTAGCTCTGAGATAAATGTCCGTTTAAATTATGCTCCATCGTTTGAGTTCTCTCAAAGAAATCCCACAGAGAGATAGTATAGATCGGCTGGTTGAGCATATGGTTCGCTTTGTATGCGCTGTAAAAAACGCGTGCAAAAAAAAAAGGAAGTAATGAAGAGTGAGAAATGACAACCATGGGTTAAATGCAGTCGGCCATCGTTAATTGCATTGGTTAAGCACAATATTCGACCCTATGTCCGACTTCTGCGTGGTATATTCCTCAGCCTACATCGATGGACAAACATCGTTATCATCACCACGGCATTGGTGCGTCGGTATCTCTCTCAGCGTGAATTCGCACGAACTACTGATTGTATTTCGGTTTAAGTTGTCGACGGTTGTGAAGAAACAGTGCATGAAATCGAGGTTTCAGCCAGTCAGCAGCCTAATCGTAAACATTGTGTACGGCTACCCCCCACGTAGAAGTACCATACTCATTAGTCGGCTGACACCGTAACTTTTGCATTTTCATCCATAACTTCCCTCCCCTGCCTTTTTGCAGGGTAAGGTAGCGCACCAGGTTCCGATATGTCTGGTCAACTTCATTGCTTTTTTTCGATTTTTATTGATTTTCTCTAAAAACCCGTAGATGGAAAAATGACAATACTAATATTGTTTGCTTGGCGTTTGTTTTTACGGAATTCACTAAATCATGGCACGAAAGCTTCACTCCAAATCGATTTCAATGTGCGCCTTTAATAACTTCAATTAGCAAAGATGGTCACGCCGATTTAAAAAACTAAGTGCCAGAAATCGGACACGGACCCATGTTGAAGTAAATAATAATGATGGGCAGAGGGAAGGCTAAAGAAAAAAAGGGGTGCTGGATGAACGCTGAGCTCAATTTGGCAGAGAAGGTATGTAATAAAAACCAGGCACGACTCAGTTAGGCTGGTTTCGAGTGGCGTATCCTCTTACCCATGACCACCTCAGCAATGCAGATAAACTTTTAGGGGCGAAGCTCCTTAGGGCGTGGGCTGAGCGTCCCCTGTAGCCTGTATGCAGCCACCTCTAGTTTAGTTCTTGCAGTGTTCACTAGATGGCGGTACCGTCTCCTGTATGTAGCCACCTCTAATTTAGTTCTTGCAGTGTTCACTAGATGGCGGTACCGTCTCCTGTATGTAGCCACCTCTCGTTTAGTTCTTGTAGTGTTTACTAGATGGTGGTACTTGTAGCTGATGATGAAAAGATGCAAGATGTTATAAACTAGAAAGCGGTACTTGTAGTTAATGAAAGACGCGAGATCTTATAAAATAGGAATGATGTCACATATGGCGCGTGTCATTGGTTGAAGGCAATCGTTCGATTTAGTGTGGCGACGTACGCTAGGGGGAGCGTTGTAATAAAATCCGTTCGCTGTTGGCGCGCGCTCGGAGTCACCGGATGGATAAGGCTGCACAGCGGAGAGAGCGCAAGGCGGCAGCAGCGCGCGCTCGCAGACAGAATCCCGATGTGCGAGCGCGCGAGGCAAGGGACATCGAAAGCCATCCATCGTCTAAGAACAAATAAAAGTTGATTTGTGTATATACACACACAGCGTTTCTCACGTCTTTACATGATGATCGACTGGGCGAATTACACGGAAGATTCACAGTTTACCGATGAATCCCTCCGGAGCTTCGCCCATTCATCATCATTCACCCCGTGAATATGCCGTAATTTTTTTTAACACCTAATTCGTCCTCTCTTCTTAAAGGTTCCGGCGGTATAATAAAAGTATTGTGTATGCAGTACGAACAGGCGCCGAAATTTTTTTCCCTCAAGCTAGCTTCCTTACAGCATGATTTTAAGGTGTTTTTTTATAACTCTTTACGTAATATGAATGGAGGTGTAAAATTGGTAGGTGTAAAATTAGGAGACAAGAAGAGAGCATAGTGGATTAGGAAACAAACGGGGGTTAAGCATATCAATGTTGAAATCAAGAAGAAGAAATAGACATTGGCCGGGCATGTAGCGCGAAGACAGGACAACCGCTGGTCATTAAGGGTAACTAACTGGATTTCCAGAGAAGTCAAGCGGGTTAGGGGAAGACAGAAGGTTAGGTGGGTGGATGAGATTCAGAAGTTTGCGGGTATAAATTGACAGCATCAAGCACAGGACCGAGTTAACTGGCGGAACATAGGAGAGGCCTTTGTCCTGCAGAGGACGTAGTCAGGCTGATGATGATGATGATGATGATGATGATGATGATGACGACGACGACGACGACGACGTACTAGGTAGTTTTAGAACAGCACAACCCAAAGCGTTGCGTATGCGTTGCATATGCGTCGTTCACTCACCTCTTGCGGGCTCCCGTTGAGTGACGAACGCTATGCACTCGCAACGCCCGCAAGCTTTGCGTGTGGTGTTCTGAAACTGTCTATTATCTCAATTACCAACCCATAATCGACACAAGGCATCGTTAGTGTACACTTCCTAAAGAATCATTCTGATTAAAAACGTTCAGGAAAGCCGGTGGATGACTACAGGTGCAGTAGCACTCGCACAACCTATACCCAATAACTCTCGCTGCGCCAACTTTCCAAATCACATTTCTCCACTCCAGTACAATGTAGCGAGCCGGGTGCTGATATCTGGTTAACCTGCAGGCCTTCAGCTCTATCTTTCCGCAAAGCATTATAAGTATGTGCAGGATAAATCTCCCTGGTACAGACTCTTTTCCTCGCTCCATCTGAGACATTGAGAACAAGGGGAGCCCCCGACAATCAACCAAATACCGAAAAGGATTGTAGATGTAGACGTAGATCCTAAACTTCTGATTCGCACCCACTACGGTGGATTGGCCTGGCTTGGCATTCAGCACTTCGTCGGCTATGTTTTGTTTTTGTTTCCTCAATCTAGCGTATTTCACTGTTACTCCGTTTTGAAATACATATGTAGCCGGCTCAAATTCGCAGTATATGATGAGCCGCACTGGAAACCCGTGTTTCCATTATAGGGGTCAATTATACCTTAGTTCGTTCCAAGCCGACGACATTTTTTCGGTATGCCGTGAGTTATCGCAAAACAAAAGAAGCGGTATAGCCTTCCCTCGCGGTGAATCCTCGATGCCTTCTTCAACAATTCACGAGCGAATCTGCTGCCGCCGCGGTCACATTGCGACACGCACTCTCCGCAATTCTGTCGTTCACTTCGTTGTTTTGTATGTTTTGCTTGTTTTTGACTTGTCGTTTTACCGACGCTTCCGGGTCCTGTCTAGGCGTCGAGACCTTGTAATCACAATATTGGCGAACACGATCCTGTCGTGGCACATAAAATATTTCTTGGTATACCAAAGGACGGCAAGAAGGGCTGTCGTTCACATTCCGTCGGAGTCGTCATTTCTCCGAAGCAAAGCAGGAAGCGAGAGCACGTAACAACAACAAAGAAAGAGTGAACTCTAGTAGCGTCATGGCGAGCTTGAAGGAACTAGATGATATAGTGCCGTCTCTCTCTCTCTCTCTCTCTCTCTATCTATCTATCTATCTATCTATCTATCTATCTCTATCTATCTATCTATATATATCTCTCTCTTTGTCTCTCTTTCTCTCTCTCACCCACCCCCACACACACGAACACACACACAATAAAAGAAGAGAGAAAAATGCGAAGACTTTTTGAGAACGATGATAAGAAGACGGAATCCAGAACGCGAGATGAGCGCCCTCTGGTGCACAGATGTCAGCTCCATAAGATGGACCCGCAGGGGGTCGGGGCTACACTGCCTTGCGTTTGTGGTGGTTTCGCTGATACCCTGCACCACCACCAGAAATATAGCGATGCTGAAGCACACGAACGAGTAAGCAAATGTTTAAAATACAAAGCATTTCTTACCGAACTTTGGTGACTTTGAGCGTATCTATCTATCTATCTATCTATCTATCTATCTATCTATCTATCTATCTATCTATCTATCTATCTATCTATCTATCTATCTATCTATCTATCTATCTATCTATCTATCTATCTATCTATCTATCAAGCCGCCATCGTTTGGGTGCTCTTGTGGTCACCCCCTTAACTTGGCGTGAACCAAAATTAGCAAGGGAGGGTGAGATGGTTTGACGAACATGACGCGCTTGTCAAGACATGAGTAATGTCACAGTCCCGTCGCATACGTCGTCAAACACTTCCCGCCAGACAGTGGCACATACCCACGGGCGGGTATTTGCCGCTGGTATGCGGGTTTGTGCCACAAGTGATTTACGCTTAGTATCTACCCAGGAACGACGAGAACATGCATGGGCAACTTAAACGCGTGAGCGTTAAGAAATACCCGACATTGGTAGAGTCGACCCAACGTAGACATATAATAAAAGCCAGTGTTAAGAAAAATCTGACACAGGCAGCGTTAACCCTCCGACGAATGGAAATAATAGATTACAGGGTCCCAGCAGCAATCGAGCCCAAGCATTCTGCGTGGCAGTCAAATATTCTACCACAGAGCTACGCCAGGAATTACTTCTGAAATGGACGCTAATCTTCGAGAAACGTCAACATGTTGCACTGATAACTACCCAATTTTATGAACATTACATATGTATTCATTTGACACAACCATCACGTCGGGTTAACGTAAATTGTGGTTAGGGGCCATGCGCTGCAGTTTACTTATGTAGCAGTGTCCAGGGTCAGCATACGCATGTTCCAGTCTACTTCATTGTGGAAGTGCAAACTATAGCTATATATATATATTTATATATATATATATATACTGATAGATAGAGAGAGAGAGAGAGAGAGAGAGAAAGATTCTGGTTATAAAAAGGGGAAAAGTGAGCCCCGTAACTGTCTGCATCTGGTGCGCCACTTCAACAGTAGCTCACTAGCGATGGGGGTAAGGAAGGATTAAAAGGGTAGGAATAAAGGTATATATGTATAGAGAGAAAAATGCACAGGCACAGCGAGCGACGACGGAAGTAAAGAGAAGATAGGAAAGATGAAACACGGTCACAGGAGTCCGAGGATGGGGCACCACTGGCGAGAACTCTTGTTGGCAACAGGAGATGGCGTAGGGCTAATCCAGTCCGCCAGAGCTACGCTGTCGTCGTCGTAGGGTACCGGCAGCAGGAGGCGGCGTAGCACCAATCCAGTCGGCCAGAGCTGCGCTGTCATCGGAGATCGCGAGGGCACAACCGGTCGGCATGGAATCCAGCAAGCGAGTCCGCCTATATAAACATCATCAACATATGTCTGTGCGTGCAGATATATAGATAGATATGTGAAGTGTAACGTCTCAAAATCACCTTATGGTTATGAGAGACGCCGTAGTGAAAAGCTCCGGAAATTTCGACTACCTGGGGTGCTTTAACGCGCACCCAAATATGAGCACACGGTCCTACAGCATTTTCGCCATCATCGAAACTGCAGCCGCCGATGCCGGGATTTGATCCCGCGACCTGTGGGTCAGCAGCCGAGTACCTTAGCCACTAGACCATTACGGCGGGGCGTTTGTGCGTGCAACATCTGTGCATATATTTAGCGTCATTTCATGATGTGTCGCTCAATAAAAAATTGCAACATGGTCCCATTCCCTCCGCATACTTCGCATAACGTTGATTCTCAGGTACGTGGGGTCTGCCGAATTTTTATTAAGGGCAAACCTGTGCCCACAAATCAAAGTGACTGCGGTCGAAAACTACGAGTCAGTCGAACACCAAAGAGGACGCTCATCTGTCTTCTTTTTCCTCTCTCGGTAAAAAAAACCATCGAATGGTGCATACGAGCTGGGTCCGGCAAGGTGCTCGTGCTATAAGGTGGTCTGTGCGTGGCACACCTGTCAGGGCGCGTTATTTGAATTAGGGTAGCGGCAATATGTACACAAGCTGTTTAAATATAGGATAAGGAGGCTCAGACCGGCTGACGATGGTTTCGACACGTGGACGTAGCCAATATCTTCGTCAAAAAGAAACCCATCTCTGGTTTATGCAGCACTCACCGAACGAGGCCAGAGAACTGAGTGAGCATCAAAGAACCGAGGCTGGTCCTGTAGTTTTTATTACTTCGTCCTCTTCCCATGAGCGTTGCATCATCCAAATATTAACGCATACTATCTATCTCCAGCCCGAAAACTTATATAGGTCCCCCTATCGAACCATCAGCCACCTTGTCTGAGGCACTTACTCCTAATCAGGCAACATGTGTATCACATGGCGCTTCCAACCGTCAGTTACCGTCTGTACTTTCGACATCCGCCCGACATAGAGTCAACATGAGGGTTGGCAGAGAAAGTTTAGACACTGTACAAGGTATGCCAGGGATGTTTGTTTACCTGTCTGGAAGATTAGCATACCGCCCTCGAGATGATAAATTTAGAACACGACACGCGTATACATGCAACGTGCGCACATGTGAGAACATCCTTGGTAGCTGCGGGTGATTTTTTCGCCAGATAAGAAGAAAGCAACTTCATCACTAGTTTCTTCGTCTATATGTATATATATTGGTCTTCGTTTTATTTTTCGACATAAAAACAACACCACAAAAATAATAAAATATACAGGACTAGGTGATAAAAAGAACAAAAGTAAATGTAAAGATTCGACAAACCCTACTCAGAAGATAGGCTCCAATCAATGCAGCGTGTAATAAAAAAAAGCCTCACACAGTAGTTCCTTGTATCGTTGAGGCTATGGCACGTCCGTGGCCGAAACCACACGTTCGAAGTAGCGAAGACCCAAGATGGGAAAAGAACGGACGTTGACAGTCGCGGAAGCCAATAGTAATGTTTCCTTCCGCCGAATCTCGTTACCCCCGGCCGTAAAACCTCGGCTCCCGCCAACGCCTTCTTGATGCCTGTACGAACCCGCTCTACAGTACCACAACGCTTCGGGGGTGGCTGGGCTCTGCGGAGCGTGTGGTTTGCATGTTTTACCAGCCTTTCCTTAGAGCCCAACGTTGCGGGGCGAGAGCCAGTCTCGTTTGCGAGAATGAGATTTAAGACAGCGGTGCGGTGGGAAGCTTCGACGCTCTATACGAGAAGTTCGTCGGCCGGAATCCTGTTTGGCGACCGAGGACGAACCGCGTGACGACCGCCTGGATGCGTTAACGACATGCGCCAACTGAGCGCCCGTTTCTAACATCGAACAGAGCACGTGCGCGTAGGTCTTTGTAGTGCCTCCTCGGAAAGGAAAACCGCATCCGTGTTTACCTTTCCGTGGGATCGTGCAGCCGCAACTCGCTCAGGCAAGCGCGGATCTCGCTGTTAGCTCGCGGCTACGAATCCGACACTTCCCTCGTTTGCGCCTTGTTCCGGCTGATTCAATTAGGCCGCGTGCGCGGCATGACATTCGCTCAGCTCAGGCGGTCGCCCAAATCCTCATTCAGAGTGCACACCGGCAAATATTTGGGCTGCTGGAGACGCCTGTACGTTTCCGGAGTAGCTGGAATTCAGCACCTTGGAGTATGCGCCCTCGTTAAAAGCACCGTTGATACGTGGATAGAGATGTTTTTTGTAACTTGCGAGCGAATGTTAGCGCATGAAAACGTGTGGTAAGCGTCGTATTGCAATAAATATGATTATCAATTGCTGGAGTAATTAGTGGTGTAACCATGATATAATTAACAGACACGACGTTGTGGAGGGCTCAGAAATTTTAGTCTATCTGGAATTCGTAAATAAGCGCTTAAATCCAAGTGCATGATGCTCTAGAATTTGACCTAACTGAAATGTGACCGATGCGGCTGAGACCGAATGCGCATTTTTTTTAGGCGGTGGTCGAGAACATACCCATGAATATCATCGTGGTTGCTCGTCGCGCTAAATACTAGCAGTCAGACAAACAATGCCAAGTTGTTTGCAAAAACCCTTGCGAAAACTATCACTGCTGCTTTTGTTTTATGGCTTTAGATGCTAGAGACAATGTCAGAGCGGTGATGTCAGCATTCTGTCCCGTCTTTTGTTTGGTATGTGTGCTTCGTATTCATGCTGTTGTTCCTGCGAAGGAACGACTTAGCTTTGATGACCCCCAAAAGTGTGAAACGAAAGTCAGAAAAAATTAGGACTATTAAAAATGTTGCAAAGGTTTTAGTTATTGAGTGCGTAGAATAGATATAATATATGGTTCAGTTAAACTTGCAGCAGGGTGAGTTAGGTCATATTTGACGACAAACCGGTGTGCGGAAATTTAAAGACAATGACACAGGAAAAATGGGATAGGGACAAGCACAAACTTTCAAACTCCGCCCTTGTCCCAGTCAAACCATTTCTGTGTTATTGTAATTAATTTGCGCACATTAGTTTATCTTGAGATATGATATATTTGTATTAAGCTGGGAGCAGAAAATGTTCGATTAGCGTAGTGTAAGACGTATAATACTGACAGGTCACGTTGTGAAAATGGTGAAGGATCCCGAGAATTGGAGGAATTGATTTTGTGCGATGCAGTCGGTAAGTAGTCTAAACGCAAACTTAGCGATGTAAACTACTTTACTTTGAATGACCTCACGCCATGAAGTCACAGCTACACGTAAACTCAGTGTTGTGCTGACGACGCTGCCCGATGGGCCCCCGATGGAGCTTCTGCACTGCTGATACTCTTTTCAAGAGAAAACGCCGTAAGAGAACTTCCCTACATCGCACCTAACGCCTCACTAACGCACCGGAATTCTCCACCAAACTTGAACTGTCACTTGTAAAGTCTCGATTCATTGCTACAGCTACAAATGCCACCAAAGATTTCTCGGCGTGAAGCAACAATACTTTGTCGCTGTGCTTCGGTGTCATGCTCGCCGATTGAGCTATCCTATTGATATGGCGTATTCATTCATGAGCGATAAACGTGACTTGTAGTGACCATTCATCATCATCATCATCAGCCTGACTGCGTCCACTGCAGGACAAAGGCCTCTCCCATGTTTCGCCAGTTAACCCGGTCCTGTGCTTGCTGCTTCCAATTTATACCCGCAAACTTCTTAATCTCATCTGCCCACCTAACCTTCTGTCTCCCCCTAACCCGCTTCCCTTCTCTGGGAATCCAGTCAGTTACCCTTAATGACCAGTGGTTATCCTGTCTACGCGCTACATGCCCTGCCCATGTCCATTTCTTCTTCTTGATTTCAGCTATGATATCCTTAACCCCCGTTTGTTCCCTAATCCACTCTGCTCTCTTCTTGTCTCTTAAGGTTACACCTACCATTTTTCTTTCCATTGCTCGCTGCGTCGTCCTCAATTTAAGCTGAACCCTCTTTGTAAGTCTCCAGGTTTCTGCTCCGTAGCTAAGTACCGGCAAGATAAAGCTGTTGTATACCTTCCTCTTGAGGGATAGTGGCAATCTACCTGTCATAACTTGAGAGTGCTTGCCGAATGTGCTCCACCCCATTCTTATTCTTCTAGTTACTTCAATCTCGTGGTTCGGCTCTGCGGTTATTACCTGCCCTAAGTAGACATAGTCTTTTACAACTTCAAGTGCACCATTACCTATTTCGAAGCGCTGCTCTTTGCCGAGGTTGTTGTACATTACTTTCGTTTTCTGCAGATTAATTTTAAGACCCACTTTTCTGCTCTCCTTGTCTAACTCTGTAATCATGAGTTGCAATTCGTCCCCCGAGTTACTCAGAAATGCAATGTCATCGGCGAAGCGCAGGTTACTAAGGTATTCTCCATTGACTCTTATCCCTAACTGTTCCCATTCTAGGCCATTAGAACCATTAACCATCCCCTTTTCTACACTGTCCACAATTTCTACATCATCGCCTAGACTTTGGAGTTACCCTCGAGAAGACGCGATGGTTGGTGACCCTTTTCCTGAAGGGAAGACCTTGGGAGTCAGGCCTTATCAGCTCAGACATGCATACGAGCGCTGAGCCAATTCTTGAAGTGAACAGAATTGGGCGACCACCCGTAATACGCTGCACTGTGTGTGTTGTGAAATGGGGTGCGTACCAGTGGTGCTGTCCTTCCCCCCCCCCCCCTCTCTCTCTCTTTTGACTCCTTATTCCGCTAACTATGTGTGAAATAGCTAGTCACTCGTAGCCTATAGTTAAGCTGCCTGCTTTTCTTGTATTCTATTTCTATTTCTCACAACCTTTGAGTGTGGACCCCACGAATAACGTTCCTGTTGTTACAACAAAACGGTTTTATCACCATCTTCGCTTGGTGTAGGTGATGACCTGTGTCTTGATATTTTGTGGGCAAAAAAAAACAAAACAAAAAACTCGTTACAACTTTCAACGAATGAGGAACTCCTAGAAACTCCTAAACACGATGGAACATAATACATTTTTTCCTCTCAGTGTAGTACGCATTATTAAACTTTACATACTTGTCATCAGGGGTGCTACTTGAAACTTTCTTGCGTAGCATTTCGCTCGAGGAAACTGAAACCGAGTCCATTTATCACGTCTCGCGAGTCGGGTCAGTCAGCAGCGGGGCACACGTGGAGTCGCGTTTCGGGCGATTTCCATAATAGAGGACTCGCGCGCAACGCGGACCCGAGGAGTCGCCACTTCTTTAAAGCACCGCTGCTTTTCTCTTTTATTTAATACTCGCGACGACGTCGCCTCCGATTCGCGCGAGGAATGCGAGCCTTTATTTTTTTTCTCCCTCGCTCCGGCAAATGCGGAAAAAAGGAGAGAGCAAATAATATGAGACCGGTACTGGGAGGGTAGCCGGATTGAGATGAGTCTTGCTGGCCTGTATTGCACAAATGACGTGAATAAGTGAAGAAAGATGAGCCGGCGAAAAAAAAATTCAGCAAGTGGCACACCATGACAAGCAGTCCAGCTACAATAACGACGATGATGATCACAATGATTACTTTCTGTAGAAAAGCTCATCATCTTCATCTTGTCAACTACAAGCATAATCCTATCAACTACCATCATCCCCATTTATCTTATTTCTATAGTTCCTCCACCCTCTACTCACGTCTCCTAAATGATTTCTTACTCTATTAATTCTACTGATACTGCTACTCATCCTTTTCGCCGAAAGAAAGAAAGAAAGAAGGAAAGAAAGAAAGAAAGAAAGAAAGAAAAAAAGAAAGAAAGAAAGAAAGAAATAAAGAAAGAAAGAAAGAAAGAAAGAAAGAAAGAAAGAAAGAAAGAAAGAAAGAAAGAAAGAAAGAAAGAAAGAAAGAAAGAAAGAAAGAAGTAGCGACGAAAAAATACAGAGCAGTCCTCCGGGCTCCACACTGCACCTAAAGACCTGGCACCACTGATGCGAAGCTGCCTTCAATATTTTTTTAGCAGATGTGCATTCTTTTTCTTTTTCTATTTTTTTTTACTGCTTTAGCGAGATCACACCTGTATACTGTATTCACCATATATTTTATCATCTTAGAGTTACTTTGGTAACAATACGTGATATGTCCTTCTGGATTTTAATTATTCTGAACCTACTTATGAGCCATCGCACTGCCGGACCCTTGTTTGTGCCCTAACGTCTCTTTACATGCTATCAATATGAATAACAAAAAAAGCACTCATTATGAACTGTGCACCACCGGAACAGTACTACACTCTTGTTTGAGAACAATATCGACAAGATTACAGGAATCTATATGGTGTTGAGCGCAAGTACATTAGGTCTAAGTATTGTCGCGTTAGTTGTGCCCGCGTCATGAATTTGTCATAACAGCGTGGGCTTGAACATCCACGAAAAAAAAAACGCCATAAGAGGGGGTGGGGGGGGGGGGGCAAGTTTCGCAAGTTTCGCAGAATCAACGGCTCTTTTTGAGCGTTATTTTTTTTTTCGCATTGCAAACGAGGTCACGTCGCCTGATCTTGCTTCGCACACCGTGACATGGTCACGTCAGTGGCCCTGTTCAAAGGCACGTATTCGATCTTGTCATATGAGGGACGGAATTCGCTTCCTTTGAGCTCAGTGATGCACCGGTCGAACAAATGAAAGCTTGAACTAGTGCGCTGTACGCGTACAACAGAATGCGAATTGTTGCTCCGTGACAAATGACTGCTAAAGCGTGCATCGTTTGATTGTTGTTCGGTGTAGAGCCCATACAAAACCATTTCACGAAGTTCAACACTGTCGAAATTTGGGCTTGTTGGTGCATTGTGACGACTGAAAATAGCGCTAAGAAACGGGGACACAAGAAGAGGACACACGGCACAGGCGCTAACTTCCAACATAATGTTTATGTTTGGACAGACGGGTCGTTGCCTTAATGATCGATTAAGAGAACATTGTAATAATGTGAAAAACGGCCAGGGGAGTTGGTTGGCCATACATTGTAAATCCTGCGGCTGCGCGCCGATATTCAATGCATGCACAGTTATCAAAAGAATGTTTGATAAGCTTACTAGAGAGATTATTGAGGCTGAGGCTATCGCTTCACTGGGGTCCAAGTGCGTTAGCACTCCCTCTCTTACGCTTAGTGATAAAGAATTGAATTTTCTAAGACTTTAATTTTATGTGCGCATCATTCATGTCATGTGATATATTTTTTGGTGATATAGGCGAGCGTGCGGTGGTAATAAACATTATGTTGGAAGTTAGCGCCTGTGCCGTGTGTCCTCTTCTTGTGTCCCCGTTTCTTAGCGCTATTTTCAGTCGTCATTTCACGAAGGTACTTATTGTCAGCGAGGAAATAAGAAAGATAACATTTTACGTTTAGCGAAAAAAAAAGAAAACACCAGCCTACAGTTTTTCTTTTTTTTTTCAGCTGACAGCTCAGTTAATTGATCGAAAAGGCTCACAGTGCCTTTTTAAAGGTCACAGTGCGATTACGTGGTATATGTGTCCCAGATATTGACCATGGCGAATGCCTTACTGCTAAAGTTCTACAAACAAATTAAAGCAGTTTGTTTTGGTAGTTCGAATACTGAGCTCCCCCCCCCCCCCCCAATATATTTTTAGTGCTTAAGATTAAAACGAAAAAAAAGTGTTCTTGCTGTCCCTTTTCCTTTCCGTGTCATCGCAGCTTTCCTTTTTCGTTGAACCACTAGAAACACATCATACTTCTACAAACAACGTTTCGAGATGGTCGTAGTAAGCATTTTGCGCTAGTATAAGTATGAACGTAGTAATTAATTCAGTTTCTTTTTAAAGGTATGTGTAACCAACACGCACATATTGCAGTTTTATTTGATCGATGTGTAGATACGCAATAAGTGCAATGTATAATATTGAGTATCGCCATAATAGAACAATACAAAGTCTCAGAAAAAGAAATAATGTCTTCATGTAACAAGTTATGTGGTAAGCATGACGCGCACACATCATTTCAATGAAAGTTCACGGTCACACATAATGCAGTGTTCATAGCAGCGGTCATTAATGCTTATTCTTATTTGAAGATCTCATGAGAACTATGGTAATATCTTCATTGACAAATACACAAGAAATTTACGATTACGATAACCAACAGTGGCTTTACCACCGGTCCGAATATGAAATGTCATCTTTTGAAGGTTTTATTGAGTATAGGACATCTCAAAGAACAATTACATCTACACTGCACATTCGCTACATCAATGTAGTAAAGGCGTTTTGAGAGAGAGTAGATTGCATCATTATGTTTATACACATTGTTCATGTGACTATTCATTTTTTTGTCGCGTGTGCGTGTTTTTTCCCTTTTCTTTAAACTTTCCTCATCTTTTTTCTTCTTTCTTCCCTTATTTACTCTCTGCCTCCCCTTCCCGAAGGAGCAGGCCGGCTTTGTGCCCCTATAGGTGGCAGTTGTCAGCTTATTCCTTCCCTATTTCCTCTGTATTCATGTTCTCTAAGTACTCAAACCAAATATATAAACAATAATATATGCAGCGAGGACGATCTATAGTTTCGGCAGTTCTCGAAAGAAAAAAAAATATATGCTTAAGCCAGCCTAACTGCTCACTTTCATAACTATGCAGGAATTTTAAGTAGACAGGTTAGACCTGTCTTCTCTTACGCTTTCCAGTGCAGTTTTTTTATTTGTCGCGTTTCCAACAGAGTCGGTCGCTAGCTATTTACTATGCTGTCATTACAACCAATGTTAATGATTGATAATACGTGACCTCAAGCACAATTTGTGCCACTTTCTGCTGAAAGCACGCAGGATACTCAAATACTTTGGCTGTTAGTGCAAACGGTGCATCTTGATTACTGTTCCCAACGACGTCAATCGCTTACTCAGTGTTACGTACTTTTGGAAGTTTCTGCGACTTTTCTTCTCTAAATCAACTGTGCCATAACTCGCGAATAAAAGAGAAGTATATATCAATTCACGAAAAACATGGAGCATAAGTATATTTCTAAGCAACTCGTCACTTTCTTGGTCGCGAATGCCGGATTTTTTCGGTACGAGGCCTGTCCAGGCGTCGTACCAGTGCGAGCTACGGCTAAATTGAACAAGTAAAATACGAACGTGCAGCAGGATAACTTTGGCTACACCGTCAAAACAAAGGGTTCGGGCGTACAACCAAAGCGAGGCGCATCAGGAACCGAGTAAGCCTTCGCATACCACGGCTCTTCGCAATAATGCCATCAGGGGGCGCAAGCATTTGACATCGGATAAAGGCAGCTTACGCCGCCGTGTGCCATGCGAAATGAGCACCGCATGCTTTCACGTACGGCAACAACAACAAAGAACACCGAAAGGCCATTTGTTCGCCCTGAAGCATGGCAGTCGAGATGCGATAGTTTTAATTATCCCGCTCACCAGACGCTGTAACGAATGTTCGAGCGCGATCTTCCATTTGATAAAGCTGTCACGGGGCTAGCGCCGCGCCCGGAATCAGCGTCGCCACTTTGAATATCTGCTTTCTTGTTCCGACTGGAATGTAAATCGCAAGGAACGGTGAAAAAAAAATATGCGTAACGATCGGAGAGGAAAAGAAGATCTAGCGAGACCCCGAGGCATACAGTGAACCGTGGCTCACTTGCAGCCATCTCTTACCACCCGAGCGAGTCCCGTGCGCTTCTATCTCTCTCCTTCACGTCCGTTAATCTTTTCTCGCCGTTTACTCGTGGGAGAAGCGAAGCACAACTGCCGGGGTGGCGACGACGCAAACTGAGAAGAAACCGGACGGAAGAGAGAGAGAGGGAGCGGCAAGTCCTGTCGGAGGATTGGGATCGAATGCGTGTGCTGGCCCCGGTGGCAATTAACGGAAGTGCGCCTCGCCCTCATTAATTAAAAACAAGGTATATGGAATAAGGGTGGGGGAGGCGACTGTGTCCGGAGATGTTCATCTAAAAGATTATATATATATATATATATATATATATATATATATATATATATATATATATATATATATATATATATATATATATAAAATTGTGCACTATGACATCATCCTCTCTTCGCTAACGTTACGACATGATGGCTAATGCTTTGAAAGAAGTCTGCCTTAATTTCTGTAGCGGTGGGCTGAACTATACGACACGCTATTCGCAGCAGGAAGCATCTGGAAGCATTCGTGAGCGATGCCTTTCGTGATGTGCTATGTCTTGTCGATTAGAATAATTAAGGCGTGCTGGTCACATCCGAGGTCGATTTGGAAAGGTCAAATGAGATAAAGTTTGGAGTAAAAAAAATTTCTAGGCATGCTCTATGTGGGGCCATCTGACACCATTTGTTTGCTTATTTGCTTGAAATGAAGACGCAAGGTGAACAACGCAATCAAAATGCGAAATTATTCAGACAAGTCCTGGCACTATCTGCGATGTCCCAGTTTCCGGCAGTGATGGCGAGCTTCTTTCTGCCCTGTTCGCACGTGAATTCTGCGACTAAACAACTGGACGTACGTTGGAAGCGTATTTTTGAGCGTACGCACACTATAGAGCCCGTTCGCGAGCCTTGCTATACGCTATCTGGCACACAGTATTCGGTATTACACTAAAGCCAATGCGTAGCCTCCAATATACGCAAGTACTACACACAAAGGCTAGAAACATCTGTTAAAATACGTAGCCACGCAGAGTCGAACTTCGGAAGCCAGTTGCATATACTACGAGTATGCATTTCAAAAATCACAACTTACCGTAGTCGTTGGATGTTGACGCATTCGCTGGGAGCCTGTTGTGAGAGAGCTGGACGTAAGAAGGGCCACTATCTTGGAGCTCGAGAGAGCGGTGACTCATGGGAAAGCGCGGCAAACCTCGTACATTGCAGGTGGCGTGTACGGGCAAATAGGGTAGGTATAGGCTCTATGCCGAAGACAGTGACCTGAAAGAAAGAGAGAGAGAGAAAAAACGTCCATCGCATTAATACCGTCTATATTGGCAAAAAAAACAACAAGAAGAACATTTGGTAACGTACTTGTCAGATGGGCTCTATGTACGCCCGCGTGACAGAATATTCAAGAACCAAAATAAATTACTGCCTACCCATTTTTTTTCTTCGCTACATAACACACCAATGAAGTCTGCAAAGGCTTGCTTCGTTGCTTCTTACTAGCAAGAGCGCAACTGTTCCTCAAATAACACGTCTTTCGAGTCGTCCCTTTATTACCTTTTACGCTACGATTGAGTAGCATCCAGTAAGCTTGGATAGTGTACGGCGAACGACCCAGAAATGCCCTCGTTGAGAGGCTCAAATCCCGAATCGAGCACAGATTTCTGCTTAACTGCACGCGAGGGTTTTTTGTACACCTGAGAAACATGTTCGCGCTTTCTTCACAGCTTTATTTCAAAAAAAAAGAAAGAAAAGAAAAATATGACGGTTGCTTTCTCGTTTCAGTGTAATCCTTTCAGCGCTGGTGTGCTCAATTGCACACGTGACAATACGGAGGAGCGTCCCTCGGCGTCATTCTTCAAAAGGCTCAAACAACTGTGCGTACATTTGCGCAAGCTTCCTGAGAGAGTACCTAGCGATCACTAACCTTCATTGAGCCGCGTCTTGCAGCAGAGACACCACCATATTCGACATGCCCCATTCCAGGACCAACAAAAAGAGTATTATTTCGCTGAGCTCAAAATAAACACAAACAAAAAAAAGCTGCGTGCATTTCGGGCCTATAGGATTTGAGTATATTTGGTAAAGAATATAAACTGACTGATAGTGAAAATACTTAAATGAGTTATTACTCACTAATTATCAATAATTACTTAAATTCATACAATACTACAGATTTCTTTTGCTTATTGAGATGTAATATTTGATGCCTTGAAACCATGCCATACGAATTTCACGCATTTGTAAAGAGTGCATAATGATTAGCGCCTGAATGGTTTCTTCATGTGTAGTACCCTAAATTTTCTTCATGTGACAGATAAGAAGTAATTATTTCTTAAATCATGTACTATACATAGGCTATCTGTAATGTGGGCCTTATTGTCAATATTTGTGATATCGGGGACTTTTCTATACGAAAGAGTCATCGGAAGTCGTAGAGAACAGAAAAGCCACAACATCCTGTCGTTTTTTTTTTGGTACATCATGCATCTGAAAGTAAATAAAAACAAAGTAAAAACAAAATTCTCCGCAAAAAAAAAAATATAGCGTGTAACTCAGCCTCATATTATGACGGACACAATATTCGGTATTTCACACACACCATGTTATCTAGCAGACGCGAAGCACGGAAAGAATCCACAATTCACGAAACGCACGACTGTTCCTATCCCGGCAGACCTCAATGAGACATACATGACAGCGGAAGGATTCAATATCTATATGCCGATCTAAAGTTGATAGGCGACGAAACCGCAATGGAAACAGATATCGTGCCGCTGAAGTTTTCTGTCACACCCGTGAAGCTTCGTACAGCGCGCGCGCGAGGTGCAGCCTCTAACGCCAAAAGGAAGATGGGCGGGGATTCCTCGCTGTATACGCCACACACCAAACGTCTAAAAGGGGGACGTTTTCAGCTTGGTTCTTCTCGAAGCGGGTGAACGAAGAATGGCCGAGTGATAGCACTGACAGGCTGCTCAAAAAATGATACCGCATAACTCCGTATCAAACGTGCCTTGGGCGAAAGAAAGGAGCCGAGAAAACTTTTGAGTGAAGGGAACATGCGGAGCCGCAGGAAAGCACAAGCGAGGCAATAAAAAATGAAAAAGAAAGAAACAGAATTTCAAAAGAAGCTTAAACCCCGTTATATGTACATATATAAAAACGAGGGAAGAAGGGTGAGAAGAAGCTGGGACCGACATGTGAAAGGCTGCTACCCCCCGCCACGCTCGGGCAGGGCAAAAGGGATTGCGAAGTTATGGAACTTAAAGCGGTAAATGCGCACAAATAACAAGCCGCGAGGCCCTTTTGCTTTATCTCAGTCAGTTCGCAAGTCCGCCTTTTCTCTCTTCTTTGTGTGATTTCATAGATGCGATACTTATCATATAGGTACCGAGAATGAAGTTTTCCTCCCTTTTTCATGTCCCGTAAGAAACAGAGAGTTCCAGGGGAGGGTGAGAAAGCTGGCCATGTTGGTGAAAAAGAAACTCGCACCGGCCAAAGAGGGCCGAGGAATAGAAAAGCAGTTTCCGCAACTGCACGCCTGGATGGCGCGTCCGTAAAAAGAAGCGACGCCAATGGGCAAACAAGAGCCGAGTGTTAGCGTCAAAGCCTGGCCCCTCGCAGTCATAAGTCCAGCATTCTCGTTTTCTTTTTTGTTTTCTTTTTGGTCCTCTCTATAAGTCCATGGCTAAGGTTTCTGACGCTTTCAAGATTGAGTCACTCACAGAATTTGTAATAAAGAAGACTCCCAGCAGAAATGGAAGCGCATCTCGAGGAAGTTTAAGGCGCTCATAGAGGCGAAATGAGAAGATTCAGTCACGAAACAAAAGCGTGGGACGATCGATAATGCCTTTGCCAGAGTTAAGAAAAAAAAAGAGTGGAGAAATACAAGCTCGTTAAATTGCTTCTGCGAAATGAAGAAACTCAAGAAAAATACTATGTACTCGGGATGATTGCGAGATCTTCGCTCTATTTTTCGGCTTCTCGTGACACAGATGTTCTTCTTCCTCTCTCTCTTTCTCTCTCTATGCTGTGTGCGAAGTCAGACCGCAACTCAATTCCGGAGCTAAATCGTCTGAAGGAAGCAAAAAAAAGAGAAAAAAAAACAACAACACTGATGCATGTCGGCGACGGAAGTAAACATTGACAGGCACCGGAAGCTGTGCTGCGTGTCTACAACACATTGCGGTAAAATATTGCCACGTTCCATTTCGGAAGTAAGACACCCTTAGCTTTTGCGAACACCATCAGTTAGCAGTGCGATCCTTTATTAAACAAAAATACCACGGTGAGAAAGGGAAGGAACATCGCCGAGCGTTCTACAACATGTCGTCCTGTTGGAGCTCGAAGCGCAAGTTTTCTGATGTTAAACTGGAACATTCATAAGTATTTTTGCGGCACTGAAGCGTATAGAGTACTATAGACAACACACGAAGTATATACATATGGAAGCCGTTGGTGTTTCTTGTGCCATGTGGTCCGGACGACTCACCCATATTCCATAGAAGGCAAGGTCTAACATTCTAAACAATGTTGACCATCTGGAGCAGTGTGCTAAACGTGCATTGACAAGGTTTTTTCATGAAAAATGCTCTTCATTTATACATCCGACGAAATTCGCACATCGCTCTTGAATCAGCAGTCTATGGAACCTGCTTTGAGGTAGGAAGCGCGTGTATATAGGCCAACTTCGTATATATATGCTTGCTGCCTTTGAGCATAAGTATTCAACATAAGTATTCCACCTCACGTGAACTCGACGATTGGCATCTATTAATTTTCGAACATCAGTCAACATCTACAAGGATTATTTGATATCAGGATTTGATAAAGCGTTCCTAAATCATTACACAAAGAGTAAGATAGAAGGAGCAAGGAGATCTACCGAACTCTCACATACATAAAATAACTGAACCACCACCTCACGGTCTCGGAGCGAAACACAGTTCCACAGAGCATCCACCCGTCTGGACCGGGCTTGTCGCGGAAGTGCCGCCAGTGCATACAACGGCTATCACTTCGCCGTTTTTCGCCTTTCATACAGTCGAGCGCCTGGCGCACGCTCAAACAAAAATAATACCAGCTGCTAACGAATGCCTCAGGAAGGCGCCAAGGATCATTACAGGTCATTCATAAGAGAGACAGAGAGGAATCGGTCTTTCGACCAGAAAGACACAGGAAGTCGTGACCACCGTGAGAATCCACGGGCAGGCACGGCATGCGAGATTTCCTGCACGCGGAAGCTATCGGCGATACCCCGACGCACGCGCAAGTATAGGTTCCACATTTCGTATCCCTTCCCATTTGTAAAATGTTATAATCGACATACGCCACATAGTCAATAATGTTGTATGAACACACATGGATCGCACGAGCTCTCGTGTGATCATTAATAGGGGATAATGGGATATGTGTCGTACGTGTCGTGTGAGGTTTTCGAATAGCGCCTGAATACTAATTTGCAAGCACACGAGCATCCCTCGAGGTTTGCGTATTTTAATCGCGTGTGCGTTTAAAGTCGCTTCTGCACTGTTACTGCATCTAAAAATGATAATACTGCACATTCGCTGATGCGCACGCCAAATATTTACAATCACGTATATTTGAAGAAGGGCAGTGTTTACATTATACGTTTTTTTGTACTATAAAAGTTGAAAGATTTGAATTATTTGCAGCACCACTTAGCCACCACTAACACCTTCATTATTAAGTAAGGAAACGTCTGGCTACGTTCAAATAACCTGTATAACGGGTGCATGATGACAATCCAGCGTCAACGCCTCACAGGCCCCGTTGGTATAAAATAAAATTACAAGAGATGATCCTCACAGCATGGCCTCGCACATCGATGGCCAGCAAAGCGAAGCCGGCATTTATACTGATTTAATCAACCAGGTTGAGCGATTCGTCGCATACGTGCAATACTAGCTCAAAAAATAACCATGCCAATCAACCTGTCATTACGTGTACGGTGGCAGAACTTGCGGATCTGCGTGGTGCCCACATCGCATCCCGAAGACTGAGTAAATAGGCTGTGTTTTCGGAATCTAAACCGGCCTTACGAGCATGCGGTAAATTCTTCGACGAGCATGCCACGCACAGCTAACATACGAGATTGTCAAGCTTCTTCACAACGTCACAGAAACAGGCCACGAGGTCAATTTTCAATGGCTACTTGGTCACTGCGGGATCAGTGACAAGGATTCTGCCGACAACGCGGCTAGCACATCCCACCAAAAAGAGCACACCTTTTTTATTCCTCTGCCAAGGACCGACACTGCAAGGCAACTTCATCGCCTGGCACGTACTCTGTGTCTGCTGGAGTGGAACACCCTAAACATTAATGATGCACAAGACTCCACCAAATAAACTTTCAAATGGAACTTGTACCTCCGTCAGGACTGCCTAGACCTCAAGCTCTATGTCTTTGTCGGCTTTGCTTGTGGGTTGTCTCCGCAAATGCTATATACAAACTTCAGTGAGGTGACCGACAGTGCGGAATCCGACGTCTACGGCACTGAAGAAGACATCCACTATCTTCTATGCCGTTGCCCTCAATTTGCCTCAGAGGGACAATAACTTTCTGACGCGTTGCCACAATTGCACGATCAGCCACTACCTGTAGAGGCCGCTGGAGCACCGACCTCGCCTTGCGTCGGCTCGTAGGTCAGTTAAACCCCCTCTTACGCTTTTTGAGGACTACGGGCTTATTTGAACGCCTTTAACTTTTGTGTAGTACTACCGCAGCATACGCGTCAACCAAATTACTGACATTTTTTTCTCCCTTTCTCTTCTCTTTCCTCTCTCTCGTTCATCGTTATACTCCCTTTTCTTTACCCGCCGCGGTGGTCTAATGGCTAAGTCAGCTACTGACCGGAAGGTCACGGGATTGAATCCCGACTAAGGCGGCTGTATTTTCTATAGAGGCGAAAATGTTGTAGACCCGTGTGCTGCAGATTTGGGTGCACATTGAAGAACCTCAGGTGGCCGAAATTTCCGGAGCCCTCCACTACGGTGTCTCTCATATTCATATGGTGGTTTCGGGACGCTAAAACTCACATATCTTTCAATAATCCCCATTCCCCTTCCCCGAACTTGGCGTAGCGAACCGGGCATGTGCCTGGTTAATCTCTTTGTATTCTGCTGTGTTGTTCTTCCTTTCTTTTTCCTGGCAATGCTTTCTTCCCTTTTCTTCCTTTCTTTTGAACCCTTAATTCCATCCCACGAGTGCAGTGTAGCAAACGGGATGCATGTCACGTTGACCCCCCTGTCATTCCTTCATCTTGCACAAGTCGACTAACTCAAGTGCATCCCTAGAAATGAGCCGACTGCTACGCTGTTGCTCATCACTCGAGAAAAACCACATTTCATACTGTAAGGTCTGAAACGCTCATTTGCAGCTACGTCTTTGTAGATTTTACGGAGAACGAGTAGGCGATGTTGAACTCAATGACAAGTGCCCCAATTTGACGCTATCACTTCAAAATGTGAACTCGCCGTATTCGTGACTGAAGAGAAATAAAACGAGGGACAAAAACATCATGACATCAAACGTAAGTTTAATGACGGCAATAAACGAGTCCTGATCTTCCTCTCCTCGAGGCGGATCGAGAGCACGCGACGTCCTTAATTCAAAGAGTCGTAAGTTGTACCCGAAAGAGTCGCAGCTCCAAATTGGTGCCCGCTTTAGGCGAATATTCCCGCGTTGGCGTCGTTCTCACCGAACCAGAACTTTTTGCGGCCGCGCAATCGGTAAACAGATCATCGACTCCACGTGAGGCCGAGCTGCGTGTAGACGGCGAAAGAATCGGTAAATAAGCATCGCGAAAAAAATCGAAATTTTGGTCATTTCGTGAGGAAGCGTTCGGCAGCGCTGGCGTGCAAACGAGGTGTTACATTAGGCGGACTCCGATCGGGCCAAATCCAATGAGGAAAAAACGGGCACCGAATGAACGCCTCACGCACGCCAGTGACTGATACAAGCGGCAGAGTCCCTTCTGGAGCGAAGGAAATTGCATGCACGACGAAGTACTGATGAAGAAGCGAAGAAAAAAAAAACAATGTGGCGAAAAAAAAAAAAACAATCAGGCTGTCTTTTGCTTCGCCCCGCCCACATCACGACTTCCTTTCTCCTTCCACCGTTTCGTGCTGTATACACAGAGACCCTTCCTCCTTCTTGTTCCTCACCCTTTTCTTCTCCTTCGGCGATGGAGTTGGATGAGGAGGTAAAATGTGGCGAATACTCTCTACATCGTCTCCGCGGAAATCAGGTCACTCATGAAAAATGCAGGGGCCGCGCATGCAGCTTCGCTCGGCGCCCCGAACGCGCGCACAGTGCAGCAAGCTTCGGAGCCTGCGGGCATCCTGCGATTCCTTGCTTTGCTTGGTTGCGTCGCCACAGAAGGAAAAGTTGCCGAAGGAGTGAGTTGAAAGCAATAAAACAGGCTACAATGTACCGTGGGGCTACTTTCCTTTCCTACGACTCAAACTTATGACTTTCTCTTAGTCTCTTAGGGCACTGAAAAAGGAACTGCATTAGCGAGATAAAACAAAACAATACAGAGAAATCACTCCAGCTAGAGTGATTTCGAGCGGCCACCTTTGTTGCTTTGGAGGAGATGAAAAGTCAGAAATGCAGGGCATCACACAACGCTTCGACGCGCGAGGTGACGAAGTGAAGTGCGCACGTATGCATGTCATCTCGACAGCCGGATGATAACTTGTGGCATTGCTGTAGCACCCTGTCTCCAAGCCAACTTCGGAGTGCGCTGCCCCGCCGCGGTGGTCTAGTGGCTAAGGTACTCGGCTGCTGACCCGCAGGTCGCGGGTTCGATTCCCGGCTGCGGCGGCTGCATTTCCGATGGAGGCAGAAATGTTGTAGGCCCGTGTACTCAGATTTCGGTGCACGTTAAAGAACCCCAGGTGGTCAAAATTTCCGGAGCCCTCCACTACGGCGTCTCTCATAATCAAATGGTGGTTTTGGGACGTTAAACCCCACAAATCGATCGAACTTCGGAGTGCGCAGATCGGAAGTGTGCCATCAGGAACACGTGAAGTAGTATACGTATATGCAGAACAGATTCTTGAAGTATTAAAGAGACATAAGAAACGAAAGAAAGAAGAGCGAAGTTATCACATTTCGCCTACCTTGCACTTACAATTATAAGATTATAAATCAACTGCACAACCTGATCTATATATACATGTATATATATATATATATATATATATATATATATATATATATATATATATATATATATATATATATATATATATATATATATATATATATATATATATATATATATATATATTGTGAGTGTGTGTGAGTGTATCTTCAGTAAATCCAGCGGTCCAAGCAGTAAAAATGGGCTTTGGGCTTGAGCGGACGAACGTAAAAAATTTTTTTATTAGTTCCCACGTTTCGGACAGGGGCTGGACTACGAAGGCCGGAACCAGACAGAAAGCGATCTTCTATTACCTACATTGCGGCCGGACCGGCCTTGGTTAGGTCCTACACGTGCCTGCCCTGATGAAGGCCGGTCTCCGGCAGCAACGTAGCCAATAAAACATCGTTTTTCATCCGCTCGTCTACTCCACTTGAGCACCTATAACATACTACCAAACTCAAGACCTATATATACAAATAACCGCGTCAGTGAAACTACAGGCCGAACGTGTGGAACGCGAATTCCCTTTCGCTCGCGACATTATCAAAACATGGTGCCACATCAGCACCGACTAAATTTCAAGGCCGAAAAGCTGCCGCAGTGACGTCAGAGGGTGGAGGCCCAGTTACGCCGCGAACGCGGCGGAAAGCCGGTGTTTCGTTCGCGTTTTAGGAGAACGAACGCTCCCGCTCTCACAGCTGCTGCGGCTTGATTGGGCCAAATAAAAGATGTGGAAAAAAAAAAAGTCTTACTGAGCATGCTCAGTTGGGTAACTGGGCCTCCACCCTCTGACGTCACTGCGGCAGCCTTTCGGCCTTGAAATTTAGTCGGTGTTGGCCACATGCCTCGCCGCAACGCGTGAGGGGGGGGGGGTTATGCCTTAAATTTTAAATTTCACAGTTGTAGAGCCCAAACACGTGTCTCGTAGCTAGCCTCGTAAAAGCAGCGCTCCAAATTTCAAGATGTTTTTGTGAATGCACGCATTCCCGTTCCGATCACACACGCGTCCCCCTTGCCACCTTCTTCTCCGTTTATTTGAAAAATAAAGTTATCTGCCGGAGTTATCACCATTGCTTGGTGACGACCGCCCCTCTCCGCTTGGTTTCCTCCACCTCATTTCTTTTTACCACCTCTCATTTCTCCGCCCGATTGTCATATATATTTCCGAACCATCGTACACGTGGGTGCGTTCTGGGAGTGTCGTTTTCTCGTCTGCATTTCCTGAGTTATGAGACGCCGGTGTCTTCCCAAACCATTTGTCCCCGTTTCCCGTTTGCTTATCTGCGAGCAACGTGGCACAGCTGAGCCGGCGCCAGATGAAAAGCCCGGTTTCCAGGACGACGTCACGAGAAGACGTTACAAGAGCAGCGCAAACTGAAAAACAAACGCACTTTTTCATCCGAGTCGTACGGGCGAAAAAGCGATTCCCTTTCCGACTCCGCAGTCCCTGAGATGTTTTTTTTTCGTTATTTTTCTTACACAAACGTTCTTGCCTTCGTAATGGCTGAAGGCAAAGTATTTCTGTTTTTATATGCACGGCCGTAAAAAGTCGTATTTGCATAGCGAAGCGTCCTGCTGGATTGGGGCCGGTTTCTTTCATCTCTGGCAGGATTAGCTTTAACGATCGATTTCACCCGCACTTTATAAAGCCGCACGGCGTTGGATGCTATTGAACAGCCTTGCTAATTACGCGCAGATAAGCATCGCAATCATGACTAAATACTGCGGAAGTTGTCATGGACGCAGAAAACACACATATGCACTGGACAGCTAAGCTGCCAGCTGAATGACAACAATCGACCCCTATCGCGGGGTCATAAAGGGACACCAATGACAATATATTTTAGGCACTATCATGACACCCTGAATTTAAAAATAAAACAAATAACTGTGCTTAAGGAGAGATCGGTGCCAATGCTCGCTTCACGTATACGTTGAATATATACATTTTTCAGAAGCTTGGGAAGGTAATTCTCAAAAGATAGAGCGAAAGATATCAAAGGGAAAAAAAAGAAGGTCAGCCTGCACTTATATTTAAATAACCGCCATTTATGCATTCAGGAAACCTGCACAAATGTGCACTGTTGCGAAACGGACCGATCCCGCCGACGCCACCACTGTTGCGAACGACGGGCCTATCCCGCCGAAGCCACCACTGTTGCGAAAGACGGGGGCGCCAACACGGCCCCGAAGGCGCCACTGCTTTCAACTCCGCCGGGAAGGTCACCAGCCGTTTGGTAGCGTATGTTTCTCAGCTCGCGACTGCTTCTGCGCCGAGCTGATAAGACGAGCGGACGAGACGACGGTGAATTAAACAAGGTTTATGTACAGCATATATACAGAGGCGTTACAATTTCGGCACTGGGGCCGACAGAGACTCGAAGAGCCGAGCTCTCCTCTCTAACACATAGGTCAGCTTTTCGCCTAAGACCGCCGACTCACACACATGTCGGCTCTCCGACATGGGGACTCCTCTCTCATAGGACCGCCGATCGCGACGCGCCGCAGGGCTTCTTTTATTTACACCGGGTCCAACCAAAATGTCCAATCAGAAGCGCCGCTGGTCGTCAGGGCAGATTCCTCCAATGGGGTCGCCGAGCCATGCGTCAGACCACCAGACACGAGGACGCCGGCTGGCTGTCACGTGCGCCGCTGACTCAATGCACGTGGGCCAGAGAGGCGCCGCGCGTGTTCACGCCGTTGAGATGTTCGCGTCCGGGCGGACTGCGGGCTGGCCTTGACCCAGATTGCCTTTTTCAGAGGCACGGACGTTTGACGAGGACTCGCTGGCATAACAGCACCCCCGCCGCCAGACAATGCACCGGAAAGACGAGCTGCTTCCACGGGGCTCGGATGTCAGGTGCGCTCGTTCGCCAGGTCCCTCCAGGTTCGCCTCCAGGGCCATGGGGAGAATACAGCTCCAGACTGTTCCGGGAACACATCCCATTTTTGACGACGGATCCCAGCTCCACTGGCTTGTCGCCACAACTTGCTGGCCAACTTCGCTCGTCTCTTCTGACCATCTTCGGTTTCAGCACTTGTCGATGGTTCTGCAACTTGCTAAGAACGGTTCGACAACAGACAACACACGGCACAAGCAAGTGCCCTCGGTCACCCGACAGAACACCAGACAAAGTATAGTACAGCATATACCTATCTACGTGTTTATCGGAATTTTGTTCCCTCTACATCAACAGGCACATGTGGGACAAAAGACCCTTAAAGTGACAACTCAATTTTTTTTCCCACGTACAACAACGTAACGAATTAGAATACCACAAAGTTGGCCCCTTGAGATCACTCTGAACGAGAGCACTCAGCCCAGGTCGTGATGAGGTCAAAATTTTGCCCCGAATCGCCAGCCAGAAACCGAAAGGTTGAGAAGGTACTAGCTAGAACGCACTGCTCAATGCACCTGCATTAGCGTTTAGCTTTCCCCCTTTTTTTTTAGCGAACGTCAAAGTTGCGCTGTGGAGCAACGTGCTCCATCTCTGTAACCGGCCACTTTTAGGCGACGATACCTATGCGGCACCAAGAGCGGCTCACACTTTCGACGTTGCACAGGGGAACAACGATACGGCTTGCTACGGATTGACTCCTCACCGCTTAGCTCGATATCGTGTTCGATCACCGTCGTGTTTCCGGGACGGTCCGACCACACGTCTCCAATCTCGGAAACAATCTTTCTCGGGTCCTCCTTTTGGACTTCACTTAATCTAGGTTCTAGGTCCAACTGCTCCTCTGATCCCCTTTCGATTACATCACTAGAACTCCAAATTTCTGCTCCCTCTTTCTCTGAAGCACTTAAAAGTAAATTTACGACTGCTTTCAAGTTACTGTGATAAATTTTGTTCGGCCGCCTTCCTAATTTAACTTCACAATTGGTATCAGAAAGCTTCGATACTACTTTTGCGGGCCCTTCCAAATCAACCTCAAGCTTGTTCCTTTTGGACGGCTGCAGCAGCATTACCTGATTATCAACTTCAAAAGCACGCTTCTTCACCGATATCTCGTAGTGCTCCTTCGACAGCACTTTTACCGCGTTTTTCTGGCTTTCCACTAGCGCTTCAATTTGGCTTTCCACTAGCGCTTCAATCGAGAGATCCTCACGCTGCTCTCGAATGAGCGTCTCTCGATCAACTCTCGGCAGCTCGCTCCAACTTTCCGCTACAGGCGAGAGCGTTGCAACCCTCTCGCTCTGACTCAATGGCGCCATGTCGTCTCCCCTTTCTACGGAAACCGCGCCGGTCGGTTCGACGACGGGCCGCTCGCGTGACTGCTCACATGACTCATGCGGAAACTTTCCCTTCGGGGGTTCCGTCGACCCGCCGACAAGGTCACTTGAGAGTTCACCGCATTGAACCAGATCAAGCTGCCGCGATAGCTTCCGCGCTTGCGATCGCGTGAGAGCCATGCACGCTAAGTTGGGGAAGAACGATTTGCCCTGCTCTTTGAGAAGCTGCTCTGAATTGTTGGAGAAAAGATAAGGAAAACGATCGTTTAGCGCGGCAGACACAGCCGCTTCGGTGCGAAGCTTACCGAACGGGCCTTCAATGACAACGGTGACGATTGGTAAGCGAACACTCTGCTCCTCGGCGAATTGCCTGATCCACGCGCATTCTCCTGTAAAGTCATCCGGAGACACCAATGAAGGATGGACAACGTCCATGGTTGCCGCTGAGTCTCTAAGTGCTCGGCACGTTTTCTCATTCACCCTAATTTCTCGGAGATACGGCTCCAACAACCGCATGTTTTTTTCTGATTCTCGGATTGTTGCGAAGGCAAACTTTTCCTGACAGTTTCTCGCGATGTGCCCTTCCTTTTTGCAGTTGTAGCAGATTAGCGGCTTCCGTTTGTTTTCCGATTCAAATGCCTGTGTGGTAGAAACCTCACTCGATTTCTCCGCTTCTGTTTGCCCTTCCCCTACACTGTCCTTCGTAAGAGACGGGTCCTTCTTGAAATTACGGTGCGGATCGGGTTTCCGTTGATCAGGTTTCCTTGAAAAGCCCTCTTTCCTTTCATTCTTTTCAACGCGCACTGCCCTGCTATGCAACTTTCGGCGAGTATAATACTCCTCAGCTAACTCAGCTGCCTTGTTTAACCGTACTTCCCCAAGTCTGTCCTGCAGCCAAAGTTTGACATCCTCCTCGATGCAGCGGTAGAATTGCTCCAATGCAACACATTCCACCACTTTATCGCGGTCGTCATACACACCTTCGCCCTTGAGCCATTCAATTAAATCGGCTTTAAGACGAAACGCGAAGTCAACGTGTGACTCATTCCCCTTTTTAGCATACCGGAACCTTTGCCTGAAAGCCTCGGGTGACAACTTATAACGTCTCAAGAGCACTTCCTTAACCTCGTCATAGCTCTCAAACGCTTCCCTCGACAAGCAAGTTATCGCGTCGGACACTTCGCCGGGAAGAAGAGCTAGCAGGTTCCGCGCCCAAAGAGACCGCTCCAAAGCGTTTCGCTCACAGACGTGTTCAAACTTGACGAGATACTTCGCCATGTCCTCGCCTACTACGAACGGTAGCAGTTGGTCACGAATTCTAAAACCGCTGACCTGAATCGTCGGAGAAGCTACGCTAGGCGCCTGCGAACACTGTAGGATTGCCAATTCTAGTCGTTTAATCTCAAGGCGCTCCTGTCTCTCGGCCTCCTCGCGCTCGCGACGTTCGCGCCTTTCAACTTCTTCACGTTCGCGAGCTTCGCGCCTTTCAGCTTCTTCACGTTCGCGAGCTTCTACTTCTCGCCTTTCAGCCTCCTCACGGCGTGCTTTGATATCCACCCAGGCCTCATCGACTTCCTCAGCCGACACTCCCTCATCCTTCATGATCTCAAGGATCGCTTGCTTTCGTTTCGCACGGCCCAAAGTAATGCCGAGTTCCTCACAAATTTCGATGAGTTCCTTCACTTTAAGGTTCTCCATCGTTCACACTAGCCTCTTGCTGTTTGCCCCTGTTGAGAATCTACTTGCCGTACCCACTATAAGCCTACTAGCAAGACGCGCAAGAAATTTTTCACACTCCCGTGTTTACCCCCTCCGCATTAACTTTGGTTTCAAAGCGCTTCGACTTGGCTTGAAACGATCAAAGCTCACTTCAATGCTTCACACAGCCCTTCTCTAAACTACTACAACCTGAGCTAGAGTAGTCTGGTGAACTGAGGGGAAAACATCAGGCACTCACCGCATCGATGTCGTTGACGCCGGCCGATCCCACCGCTGCCACCACTGTTGCGAAACGGACCGATCCCGCCGATGCCACCACTGTTGCGAACGACGGGCCTATCCCGCCGAAGCCACCACTGTTGCGAAAGACGGGGGCGCCAACACGGCCCCGAAGGCGCCACTGCTTTCAACTCCGCCGGGAAGGTCACCAGCCGTTTGGTAGCGTATGTTACTGAGCTCGCGACTGCTTCTGCGCCGAGCTGATAAGACGAGCGGACGAGACGACGGTGAATTAAACAAGGTTTATGTACAGCATATATACAGAGGCGTTACAATTTCGGCACTGGGGCCGACAGAGACTCGAAGAGCCGAGCTCTCCTCTCTAACACATAGGTCAGCTTTTCGCCTAAGACCGCCGACTCACACACATGTCGGCTCTCCGACATGGGGACTCCTCTCTCATAGGACCGCCGATCGCGACGCGCCGCAGGGCTTCTTTTATTTACACCGGGTCCAACCAAAATGTCCAATCAGAAGCGCCGCTGGTCGTCAGGGCAGATTCCTCCAATGGGGTCGCCGCGCCATGCGTCAGACCACCAGACACGAGGACGCCGGCTCGCTGTCACGTGCGCCGCTGACTCAATGCACGTGGGCCAGAGAGGCGCCGCGCGTGTTCACGCCGTTGAGATGTTCGCGTCCGGGCGGACTGCGGGCTGGCCTTGACCCAGATTGCCTTTTTCAGAGGCACGGACGTTTGACGAGGACTCGCTGGCATAACAGCACACAATGTTTCAAGCCATTTGATGAAACACGCGGTGCGTGACGTGCCATGGAAATTGATGTCCATAAGGTTGTAATAATGCACCGGCACACTTGAAGCTGTCAAGAATCATTTATTCTCAGGACCACCCAAAAAATAGCACCACCTTCTCGGCGCAGTTGTTGTCATCATGGACCACTCAAAGTTTCGTTCGTCGATTACAGACATCATCACCCACGGAGTCAATTAATCAATCAGTTGCATTTTAAAGACAACAGTCTTTCTTGGGGACCTTCGACGCAAAAATTTTGGTCTGTATGTGTGTCCATTTGTCTGTTTGTCCACCCTTAAAAGTACCGGGCACTCTAAACGGCACCAGCGGATATCCTAAACGGCGGACCCCATCCGCAGCGCTCACGAATATTGCTCAAGATTCAGCGTCCATACTTCTGCGTTTGTCAATTAAAAAGCCATTATCGCGCATATCTGCGGCACCATAACAACACGTATATATTGTGTATGTGCGTATTTTACTTGAAAAAGCATACATAGGTTATTCTAAGGACCATTGTGTTTATCACGCAGCGCTGACCATACAACGCCTGAACGAAAAGAGAAGTGTTTCTAAAGACGACACGGTGGTGGCACCTACTCGTCGCCTTGCGTTCTACGCCTTATCACCTCTGAAACGGGCGCGCACGCCCGTCTCATAGCCGCGCATTTCATTTCCCAAGCTAACTGCCGGATAGCGCTCATGTCTCACGTGTTACGTGACTTGGTGCGCTCGTTCGCTTCCGCTGCACGCTCGAAACACTCTAACCCAACGCCTCCAGAATACCATTCACCAAAGTTTTTCCGCATAAACATAAAAAAAACGTTTTGTTCAATCTCTCGAGACGCAAGACTATCATGTTTCGACGACATTTGCAGATTAACTTGCAGATACCGGGCCAATTTTTGTTTTGTTTTTGTTATCTAGCCACTTTCCCTGCTTGTTTTTTTTTCTTACTTTTCTATTGTTACCCCCTCCCCTCTAAAATATTTCGGCCTCCAGTACAGTAAAATGAAATGAAATGAAAAAGATTATCTTGTAAATGCATGAAACATGCGCTAATTTTTCCGTTAAAATAATTCTGTATGCCAGCGCGACCTTTTCCTAATGGGGGTGTATTGATTACCCCGCCTTGTGTTCTGTCAGCACGTTTGAATTTATTATCAGAATTGTAATTGCGTTGCAATTACTCCGGGTTTATTGAGTACACTGTATGGAGAATACAATATTCTTGTTTGTTATTTGCTTATGCTTGTTTTGTCTTTGACACATTACGTGATCGTCCACCTAGTCCACCACGGCTGCTGCACTGAAGGTCACGGGTTCCATCACCAGAAGCGATCTGCTAGAGGCCCGATTACTAGTGCGCTGTCAGTGCACGTCAAAGAGCCCCAGATCGTCAAAATTTGCACGGCTTTCTACTGCGGCGTGCTTCGTACTCATATCACGACTTTTCATCTTCCCCCTCCCATGCACAGGGTAGCAAACCGGCTGCCTATAGATAGGCTGGTTAACCTCCCTGCCGTTCTTTTCCTCCTATTTTCTTTCCTTGCACGTAACACATCAGGTTGAATTCTAAAGCACTCTATTGGGGTTATTGTACCGTGTAATTATTTTAATCTGGGTGTTTATTTTTTTATTTCTACAAGCAAATTGTTCTCGTTCTCTTTTTTTTCCCTTCATACTACCACGATTCATTTTTCGCTTCGTTCTACAATTGATTACGTGCCCACATTTGCGACGGTAGAATTCATTAGCACCATGTATGCGACTACCTAGTTAAAAAGTTTCATCTGCCCATTCTCCAATAAATGTGTATGCAAGTTCGCACCGCAAATTCTAACCTCCAACTTTTATCTCCTTGGAAGCACTGATTTCCTGGCTCTCCATTCTGCAAGTGTTTTTACAAACTTTAATAACAATAGTAATGGTCATAAAAGTACATCACTTTGTTTTACCCTTCGAAAAGGAATCAAAATGAAAAATGGGCTCAGTTGGTGATTCATAATCTAGGTATACTGTACGGAAGAAAACAAAGATAACAAGCATTGACTAATGACTGAAAATATGTGTGCTCATGTGTTTTTATCTTTCGAATACCACTATCCCACCACACAGTGGAGTTGAAAGCAATTAAAAAGCTGACGCCCTTGCACGTGAAGCGCTAACTTGTGTTCCATAAATAAGAGCTTTTAAAACTTACCAGAAAAACAAGGATGCAATACGTAATCCATTCAGCGTGATCTACAAGTTTTCACGTAACTCATGCGTAATCCACGGATTTCCTAGACAGCAAGCGACGCTTCTTTACAGCACAAGCACTGACTCTGCATACAGCCCGGCTTGATCTCTCAAGACTGGCCGAGGCGCTTCTCCGTTTTGTGCCTTCTGTGGTTATATCAGCGACATCAAACAATCTTATCTAACTGAGCCCGCGTTTTGAGAGGGAAAGAGTAGCGATGGTACGCAGCTTGAAAAAAAGGGTGTCACAGGCACGAAACAGCTGAAGATGTCATTTTTCCTGAAGGACCCACGGCACCGAGGAGGAGCGTACAATGTATATTCTGGTGACTTTTCTGCGACACACCGAGCTCTGCGACACTTGAGCCTGACTACGTCCACTACAGGACAAAGGCCATGTTCCACCAGCCAACTCGGTCCTGTACTTGCTGCTGCTACTTTATACCCGCAAACTTCCTAATCTCATCTACCCACTTAGCTTCTTGTCTCTCCCTAACCCACACGTATTCTATGGGAATCCAGTCAGTTATTCCTAATGACCAGCAGTTATTCTGCCTACGCACTACATGCGCGGAACATGTCCATTTCTTCTTCTTGATTTCAACTATGGTATCCTTAACCCTGGTTTGTTCACTGATCTACTCTGCTCGCTTCTTGTTGCTTAAGGTCACACCTATAATTTTCCTTCCCCTCGCTCACCGTGTTGTCCTCAATTTAAGCAGAACTCTCTTTGTAAGCCCCCAGATTTCTGTTCCGTAGGCAAGTACCGGCAAGATGCAGCTGTGATGTATCTTCCTCTTGAGGGATAGCAGCAATCTATCTGTCATGATTTGAGAGTGCTTGCTGTATGTGTTCCACCCTGTTCTTATTCGTCTAGTTACTTTATTCTCGTGGTTCGACTCCGTGGTTAATACCTGTCCTAAGTAGTCATAGTCTTTTGCAACTTCAAGTGCAATATCACCTATCTCGAAACGCTTTTCTCTTTCGAGGCTGTTGTGGATTACTTTCATTTTCTCCAGATTAATTTTAAGACTTGCCTTTCTGCTCTCCTTGTCTAATTCAGTAATCTTAAGTGGTAATTCGTCTATTGAGTTACTCAGCAATGCAGTGTCATCGGTGAAGCGCCAGTTACCAAGGTACTCTCCAATAACTCTTCTCCCTAACTTTTCTCATTCTAGGCCTCTGAAAAACTCCTGTAAGCACGCGGGAAATAGCATTGGGGAGATTGTATCCTCTTGCCTTACACCCTTCTTGATTGGTATTCTGTCGCTTTCTTTATGGAGCCCTATGGTGGCTATTGATACTCTGCAGATTTCTTTCAGGATGTTTTTATATACTTATATATGCTCATTCGTATACATGATTAAAAATGATTGATTGATTGATTGATTGATTGATTGGTATGTGGGGTTTAACGTACCAAAACCACACTATGATTATGAGAGACGCCGTAGTGGAGGGCTCCGGAAATTTCGTCCCCCTGAGGTTCTTTACCGTGCACCCAAATCTGAGCACGCGGGCCTACAACATTTCCGCCTCCATCGAAAATGCAGCCGCCGCAGCAGGGATTCAATCGCGTGACCTGCGGGTCAGCAGCCGAGTACCTTAGCCTCTAGACCACCGCACCATTTTCTCCTTATTCCTGCTTTCTTTTTCCTGTTTTTGCGTGTGCTTCGAGATGTATAGAACAAGCCAATTTAACACAAGTCTCTCCACATGAAGTAGGTTAGAAGAGAACATGACAGAAATATTGTACTGAACTTCTTAATTTTTTTCACACAAAGGGAATCAAACCACATACACTTGCCATGGTTAACCCTTAGATATTCATATGTGGTTGTACAGAAAAACATTTATCCGGAGTAGAGCACGAAGGCGCACCAGCGCACGTGCTCAGCGAATCCCATTAATGCGAAGGTCTTGCGTTGTGGTATAAAGCAGTCGTGTAGGCGCGGCAGAACGGTTCCGTTTTGGATGTATACATGCTGGTTCGTTTTGCGAGTATTTGCGGAGATGCGTTGCGCTTTCCCTCGCATAGTTTGAGTCTGTCGAGATAGATGCTCGTATCTAGCTGCTCGGGCTTTTTTTTCAGCACCGCGGGCTCTACAAAAGGAAATCTACGTCTGTTCTCGGTTCGCCGCAAACAGGGTGGATCGCGAGCGGGGCTCGGCGACGACGGCATCGCAGCGCACGAAGCGAGACTAATGCGAGCGCGCCACAGAGCGTCTCCGCTTGGTCGCACCGCTCTCTGGCCTTGCGCGTAGGCATGCTTGTGACGTTTATTGGGCTGCTGCTACGCCAGGAGGCCCATGAGGGCACGCCGCCATGACACCGTACAAATAAAAAACGGATGAAAGAGCAGCGAGAATAGAGAGGAGGATGCTTTGGGCGATAAGCGGAGAAAGCAACAACGCCGCGTACCGGACTTCACATAAATGCTAGGTCTTTTGCACATCTTTGCAAGCTCTAACTTCTTTTTTTCAACAAATAGCGCGCGCGTTTCTGACAGTGACCTTCTGTTTAAATAATTACGGAGGAATGCTGGTTGGTATGCTTGAGTTGTCAAAAAAAAAAAAACAGCTTTGTAACCAATGCCGCAGTTTGCGGGCATTGCTAACTCATTTCGAAAGAGGACTCAAACAGCACGAGAAACATGCACTAAAAAAAAAAGCACCTTTTTGTGCACACATGTGTACTTTCTTTTTTATTCACGTTTTTCGCGCCTTCGTAGTTTTTTTTTTTTCACAACTTGAACATGCCTATTTTTTGTCTGCTTTTGTGCGGTACCAATACGTTCTGCCACTGATGGAATGACACCCATGCACGAACACACACCGTGGTGGTGTATGAGGATTATAGTGCTTCAACGCTGACTTGAAGGTAGTAAGATTCAATCCCGGCCGCGGTAGTCACGTTTCGACGGAATCGAAATGCTACAGTCCCCTGCGCTTATATTTAATTGCACGTTAACACACCCCAGGTAGACGGATTTCCACAGCTATTCACTACGGCATCTCTCGCAATTATACCATGCTTTTTGGGACATAAAATCCCCAAAAGCATTATATTGTTATGCCTTGCATTTGGAACCACACAACGACTAATTGTACCTTCATACTTAGTTTTACCTGATTTCATGGACAATTAAGATGCTTGTTATCGTACGCCCTTATAGAAAGGATGTCCGGACGTCTCGATTTTCATTTCAAGTCTGTATAATTAGTGACAGCATTAGGCTCGCGCGCTAGCCTTTACTACAATACAATACAACCTGTGTGTTTAGGTGACATTGCCAAAGGGACTAAAGTGCACTTGCAAATAGCACTCAGGCATCATGTAAGATAACTCGTTTATGGGCTAGTTGGTAGATCATTTCGAAAAATGATTGAAATTCAAACCCACGGCACATTCACTCACGCACACACTCCCACATACGAGCAATCTATGTGTTAGGCGCTTGATGGGGGAGGGGAAGGGGGCGAGTGAATGTGGCGTATGTTTGCGCTCTAATAATTTTTGGTAAGACATCATGCCGTCCGTCAATTACCTGTCCAGCATCGGTCTTGTCGAAAGTCTCTAATGATAGAATACCTCCAATAGTAAAGTCTTGTTTTTCCTGATACCCTAAATGTAAATAGTTTTATCAGGTTCACTTGGTCACTGTATACTTTTTTTTCATAATTTTTCCCTCTCATTAAATATATTCGTCCCCTTCTCTTTACTAGAGTAGCATGCCAGCGATGTATAGACGCCGGCGAAAATCTCTGTAATGGTAATAAGGAGTCTCTCTCTCATGGTGTACTTGTGTTTCATTATCCCCTGCGTTATGCAAGACAATACCCACTGAGGGAGGTTAGCCAAGAACACCAAGGATAAACGCATAAGTGATGCACGTTGTATACTTAAATAAATGGACTTAGAAGTAAACAAAACAACTTCATTGTTGTGTTCTATTCCAGATATAAAGAAGAATTAAAGATCAGGACAATTATACGCGTAAACACCATGAAAAAGCAGCCACTTCTGACCTGTTTGTGTTGTGCCGAAATGGCGCGTTGATTTTTTCTCAGCTTCAGGTGCCTCGAACGGCGCAAAACGACACCTGATTGAAAACGAACAAGTAGCGTTGCTTAAGAGTGCTTCGAACAAAACACTATGCAATAAGAAAACCACCAACGGTACTCTCTTTACTGCTTTTGTTACTCTATTCTTGTTGGCATCAACTTTTTTTTTCTACAAACGTTACTCAACCCTTGAGCATTGACGAGTATCCGACCTGAAAGTGCGTGCATCTCGGAACGCTACGTGCTTAAAGCTGCAAAAGTGCGTGGGAAAGCATTCAGCTGTGAGGCTCCCCTGGATTTACATTTCAAATATTGGCACAGCTAGAGTTAATATTAGTCCGGGAGAGAAAATAAGCAGGAACAACCAAAAAGACACAAAAAAATCTCATGGCTCACGCTACACGCTTGCTTGCTTGCTTTGCCCGGGAGTATCCTTAGAATCAATAAAGGTGTGTGCACGTCTTTGCAGGATGCTTTCGATGTCATTGCTTGACGTAGTATGTGTTTGTTTATGGTAGATCGATAACTGTGATTATTGTGACAGGGAACGTCGTCGTCCGGGTGCGTGGCCCGAAGGCCAAGGAGAAAAGTGCCCGGCATTGCACGGGAATTCATAGATCTTTCGGGAAACGATAGCCGGTATCTGTATTAATATTGGCATCGCGGGGAAGACACTCTGCAAACCGGGTACCTCTTGGAGTGCGACGCTCCCCACGGCTCATTCACTATATTCGTGGCTAACACGACGTTACTAGACGCCGCCTCGTTTACACCGTAATGAACTACATAATGAAGCAATTAAACGCTTCTTAGTGAGACGACGTAGTGCGAAGGAAACTAATACCAGTTCACCCAGTACATCGTTTTACTTTATCCGATAAAGTGCTTCCTTATAATTTCTAAACATGCTTAGGCGAAGAGGCTCCAGAAAAAATCATGTGTGGCAGTTTGTGTGGAACAGCAATAAAAAATAATAAGCCAACAGTGGTCCCACAGTCCCACAGTGGATTTGATTTCAAAAGATATATATATATATATATATATATATATATATATATATATATATATATATATATTTGTGTGTGTGTGTGCGTGTGCGTGTGTGTGTGTGTGTTACAGTAGCTTCAACAAGCGCAAGACTAAGTTTTGCATAACTTGAACTGAATACAAGCCTGGTTTATGGAAACTATCACTCGTAAAATGAAATCAGCCGTGCCCTATACGCCATTTACGTAAACTTTTTTACGAGCGCTTTGCCAATCTAATAGCTTTTCTGGCTGCTGTTTCCACGCTATTTTTTTATTATTCCACTGTACTGTAATGGAACTAACGGGAAGCTAAAAGTAATTAATTTTACTGTCAGCATATGTTGTTGGAATTTTGTAGGGACTGAAAGCAGAGTAGATTAACCGTGAAACTGAGTTGCAACAGCAAATGATTCTGCGTCGCAATTTTCCCGTCTGTTACGCCAGGAGTCACGCTGGAATTTTTTTACGGTGAGTCACTGCGCGAAACATTTCTGCAGTTTAGTAGACAGGAGCGATTAGAAGATTATGAACATCGCTTTCATTCCATTTTTACTTCACCTCGGCGTAGGGTTGCCAAGCGGACACTCTCTCTAGCTAATCACTGTGCCCTGCTGCCTTTCCCGTTTTGTCCATTCACATCACCTTGTAAATGAAAGCGCCGATTTAATTGCTTTTACTGACAACAGTTAAACCTACACTATATTTCGAAGATCCACTTTGGCAATGAAGAATGCTATGTAAAAATTTCAGGAAGGATTGGAAATTTATGCGTAGTATCTCGTTGAAACGGCGATGGCAAATGGCGTCCCTTGGTGGCTGCGTCGCCAGAATGACGCAATCGCCCAAGAAGACGCTATGAAATAGAAAAAACACAAAAAAGCATTATGGCAGCTTCACACTAGCGGTGAGAGGCCTGAAGGCAGAGCGCAGTTTAGTGGCCTCACTTGTGTCTCTTTATTTTATTTTCGTCCTTTCTTTCGTGTCTGTTTCACCCTATCTCTCTCTCTCTCTCTCTCCGTTTTTCTTTGTCTTTCTATTTTCTCTCCCCCTCTGTTTTTCTTTCTCTCTTACTTTGTTTATCTCTATTTTCATTTCACTTTCTCTTCAATTATTTTTCTAGCTCTTCATTTTTTCTTTCTTGTTTCGTGTCTGTTTCTTTCTGTCTTTCTCTTTCTTTATAGGTATTTTGCTGTTCTTTCTAACTTTTCATGTCCCAGTTGCCTTTATTTCTCTCTATTTTTTCTCTCTCTTGCGATCACTTTCTTTAATTCTCTTTATCTCCTTCTCTTTCAAGTGCGGTTCTTTGCAAAACCACTGAAACTACGGCTAGCTACAACCGCATTGCTGTTAAAAAAATAATGTAGTGTGATAGCAGCCCAATATTGTGCTGTGCGCCATTTCACTGAAAAGAAAAAGCGGTTGCATCACTCGATTGCACAGTTCTTCATCTGTAAACGAAATATTGAGCGTGATTGGTAGTCACAAAAGAAAAAAGTGAAACCACATTTGTACATAGTTACACGAGGCAGGCTTCTTGGGCGCAGGAAGAGTGGCGTTGCCGCATCACCTGGAACCACGATTTTGTGGACACAAAGAGGATTAAAAAAAATTGCTGGAGTGGAAATCATCGCCTAGAAGTGAAGCCATGCCTCTGGCAAGATGGCGGCTGTGGTGGCCATTTTACTAGGGGCATGATAAAGTATCACCGTTCTGCGATTAAGAACAGAGCGTTTCCCTCGCACGCCCGACGAGTGTAATGTGGAAACTTTTTTGGGTCACACAGTGCTCCAAGTGCGTCTTAATGTTACTAGTTTTTTTTTTAGTGTGCCTCCAATTAGAGGCAAAGTACTTGGGAAATTCAGTCACCCATATTCGTTTCTCTGTGTTATCTCGTCGTGAACAACTAACTATCTTTTAATATAGAACTAACGTAGAATTTACACTGACATATTAAAGCCACTTGATCTCTAAGTGGGCACTATCAGAAAAGAACATGTTTCCACCATCTTGGCAGTGGCAAAAGCTGGCTTCATTCCTGCTGGCAAGGCATTGCGGGAGCTTCCACTCCAGCATTTTTTTTTAATCCTCCTTGTGTGGACTACACTGCGTTGCCAATTATGTGCACGTCTACTTGGTTATGGTAGAGAACAAAGTAGGCGGCAAAAAGCTCGCTTCGCAGAAATTACGGGATCAACGTCAGCATCGGCGTCGTTGGTTGTGAGCGATAAACTGGCGTCGCCTGTGAGTGAAAATTCTGGATAAATGCACATAAATAGATAATAAAGAATCTTTGTACCGAGTGAGAATTCAATCCTTACCTCCTGCGCGGAAAGCAGATGTTATGCCATGCAGCCTCGCCAGTGCTTGAATCGGCTTCGTAAGATACGCTCTAATGATGTCATTTATGTAAGGAATCGAACTAACGCATGTACTATTGCGGGGCATAATCGTAAAAGCACATCAGGTTTAGAAATGAGCGCATTGCGCAAATATTGGGCACTGCCCGCCCATTACAGTGGGCGCATGTGTGCTTGGTACCTCAGGGGCGAGTGGTGGGTACATAATAATTCACCAATTTTCAAAGAGAATAATTATGCAATTAGTGACTTTAGTACATCTGGTGGACACTCTATGATAGTTTCAAACGGCCAATTTTACACCCATGAACGTTATCTTCCTTGCGGCATGGTTGAAGCCGCTGCACACGGGTACGATTATATGCTATCGGGTTCCGTCCTTGAAGCAGAAGCTCCAGCGTCATCCAAGCTTTTATTTGTCCAAAACTCCATAAACGCAAGGATTGCCTGCATTTGACTGTGAATGTTTTTACGGCATCCCGGTGAAAGAGCGTATGGAACGTCAGAGAATGCCTATCAAGGTCAGCTAGAGGACATCGTTCGGATCGATAATGTCGGGGTCGTCACTTCTAAATGAACTACGGCATGCGAATGACTCGTGGAATCTCCTAGGTATTTTCTTGTTTTATTTTTTCCCAGAACATGGGCGTGCTTTATGCTAGGTCTTAATTGAGCTCGTCATACGGACAGCTTGCGATGAAGCGAGCCTGAGCCGAAAAGAAGAGAGCAAACAGAGCCAGCACTTTAGGCAGCGTCCGAGGAGGGAACCTAATTAGACAGCGGGCGCGTGTCCGGTCGTACTGACCCGGAGACGGCGCGCTCTCAGAGGCGTAATGCAAGCGGCAATGAGATTTTAATTAACGCGAGCTGGCGAGGAATATATGCATTGGCCAAGCGTTAAACAGCCTCTGGACGACGTCATTATTAGGCCGGGCTTTTCTCACCATCTCGCTAGTATAACTGCCACCTGGGAACGAGGCGAGACGAGACCTTTGTCACGCAAACGGCCAGAGAACGTCTTTCAAGGAAAGACCCAACAAACATGGCGTCTTGCATTTTTCAGCGTTTCGGAGCACCTCCAGAAGCTAACGACAAGATTCCTTTTTGGCCGAGAAAAATGAGCCTCAAGGATTAATTAGGTGCGCGCGCAAAATGAGATGCAGCTGCTTACGAACGCGGCTAAGAGCGCTCGCCTGAAAACACACGCTCGGGTGCATTACGTAAGAGTGCCCCGCCACGGTGGTCTAGTGGCTAAGCTACTCGGCTGCTGACCCGTAGGTCGCAGGATCAAATGCCGGCTGTGGCGGCTGCATTTCCGATGGAGGCGGAAATGTTGTAGGCCCGTGTACTGAGATTCGGGTGCGCGTTAAAGAACCCCAGGTGGTCAAAATTTACGGAGCCCTCCCCTACGGTGTCTCTTATAATCATATGGTGGTTTTGGGACGTTAAACCCCAGAAATAAATCAATCAATCAATCAAGCAATACGTAAGAATCTACTTGAGTTTGTGTTGAACCTTCGATGATTTATTTACACAACTACGAAAGTTTAATGACAGTCTGCCCCGTAGATGTTGGTTGGCGTGCTCGACTGCTGACCGGCAAGTCACTGTTTCTATACCCGGCCACATTTCAATGCAGGCGAAATGCTGAAGGCCAGCGTACTGTACGATGTCAGCGTAGGAGGAAGGAAGCAATGGAAAAGAGAGATGGCAGGGAGGTTAACCCGACAGAAGCCGGGTGGCTACTTTATACATAGAGTGAAAAGGAGGAGGGGAGTCGATGGATACGTTAAAAAGCTCGAGATATACAGTCAAACTGTCCGTAGGACCCTCCACAACGCCACGCCCTTCGTTCTTGCACGTTCAACGGGAGCCGTGCTCAGAGCTTTGGTTTATTCTGGGCCCACGGCGAAACCGCACCTGTGCGTTGCGCGCCACCACAGTGCCACGTTCCTTTCCGCAAGTTTTGTTATCGCCTCGTTACACTACGTTCAGCGCAAACCGCGCCAGCTACGAGGCCGTAGTAGATCGTTTTGTTAAGGTTACGCCCACTTCGTGAACATTACAGATTATAGTGGAACCTACGTTGCTGCGAGTGATACCGCTAGAATACTCGATGACAAGCGTGTAAATGCCGACACTCTTTGCCGCTTGTCAGTAGATTGACGGCCGACGCTCCGTTCACCGCTATCAGTGCAAGACTGCAATCTAACTTTCCGTTTACTGGGGCTCAGGTTCACCCAAATAAACAGTTTATTATTCGACTCGCAGTGTCCTCCATTCGCCCTAGTCACGACCCCTTGACAACAGTGACATCCTTGACGAAACTTTGTAAATCTCTGTGTGCGTGCGCGCGCGCGCGTGTGTGTGTGTGTGTGTGTTTTATATTATAATCAGTGTGTATAACATGTATACTCACCACCCAGCACCTGCAGTAGCATGTCAGGGCAATTATCCGAGAACACATCTCCACCTTTGTACGAAAACGCACACACCTGTATATATATATATATATATATATATATATATATATATATATATATATATATATATATATATATATATATATATATATATATATATATATATATATATATATATATATATATAAACAAAACAAAGAGGCTCGCAATTCGCAACTGGTTAGAATTATGCTGCACAAGCTACCACTGCTCACAGCTTCACAGTTTTGCGCATTTACCTCACCTAATGTAAGCATCCCATAATGTCAATACTCAAGCGCTGGACTCCTAAAGAACGCGCTTCGTGCTTAAGACGGCTTCTTTGAAATCGTTGCGAATTTTAGACGTCAAGCCTGAAACTTATGAAGTTATCCTTTACGCAACTAAAAGCGGAAAAGACCATTAAGGAATGAAAGGGCAATACGCGGTAACGAGGCTGCTGGAGGGCAACAGTACATAGCTGCCCTTGCATTGAAATGTTCATCGTGTCCGTGGTAGGCAGCCCATCTACTACAGCAGCAGTCGCCACCAACAGTAGACCGCGGCGGCGAATATGACGCCCCTATTCTGCCACGCCTGAACATCGCATGTGTGACCGACACGTTCCGTGACAGTGGCGTTCATCAATTATCTCCCGTTATACTGTTATTTTTTCTCTTGCATGTTATTCGCTCCACTATTTTTTTTTTCCTCTGCGTGACCCTGAATATTGAGCTCTCTACGAGGGAAGTCCGCACAAGGTCGCAATGAAAGCATCGACAAAGGCACGTTCTACATCCAGAACGCTAATCAATCGACGTGTGGAGAGGTGCAAGCGTGCCGTGCAGTGCAAACCAGAGAGCACGCCGGCAGGTCGGGTAAAAGTCGAAGGCTTTCCAGGCCCGGGTAATATTATTCTGAAAAAAAAAAAACGCGATTCCTAATATGCATTTGCCACGGTGTTCCGAGCTTGAATTAAGGCGGCTGAGGGGGAAATTACGGAGTTATTCTGTTTGGAAGAGGAGGGCCCACTGCGCAGTCTGTGAGCACCCGCTGTATTCCGTGTCGAAGTATTTTGAGAGTGCACGGTGTGCACCTTAACATCTTCCGTAGCGCCTTGTAAAGGGGCCCTCTAGCACTCTTCACGACTTCATAGTTTTACATATTTTTTTCGGCAGGTTGCATACATTGACGGCTTAAGAGATAAGTGCCGCACGAACAGTAGCGATAGGGCCGTGCAGTGTAAAGTTATTCAGCGTAGAGACATCAAAATACAATGAAATGGGTGCTTACCCTCAACTCGATTTTCGCGGGCTCGCCTTGCCATGTTTCCCTCGCCCTCTGAAGTCGGAAGGCTGCCCAATGAAATTAACTGAAAGCCCTACTGTACAGGAAGCTCGCATGACATATTGTCTGTTACGTCCAGCGCATTAATGACGCCGTTGCGATGGTAACAAACAATGTGGCACTTGAAGAACGACACGTGTGAAACGAGCCAGCTCGCGAACGCTTCTACAATGTAATGTCGCTTTACTGATCTATCTTTTTGCAATGATTTATATAGATCCACTTCATGTTTGTAAGCACAGGTAGGCCGATGTCGACATTATGGGTAAAATTATAGCGACGTCTGCACGTAACTTCCGCCATAAGCGCTGAGTTCTGCGATGTGCGCCAACAAACAAAACTAAATTGTGAGACGCGAGTCACATCCAATCGCGACGCCGCTCGTCGGCATACCGTTTTTTTTTTCTCGTTGCTTGAATCAGAACACCACATGCACCATTAAAAATCCAGCAGAAACTGCGGTAGGCAGAGTTTCTTTTGCCTACCAAAACAGTGCCACCACATTTTCGTGACGTAAGTCCAGTGAAAATCGTCTATATATCAACGCTCGTACATTTTTTAGTTTTTTTTTTCAAATATAACGGCGCCCGGAACGTCACCGGCGCGTTTCCTCTAGCACATGGCGTTCGGCGCATTTTTTGACCAGCTTTGCCGTTTTGAAGCAGGAAAAGTCGGAGAGCTTTATTCTCTGTCGCTTTGAGAAAAAAATCATGGCAATAAAAAAAATAAATCCAATAGCAATCCTTATTTTGATGCAATGCCACGATCACGTTTATCGTTACATTTATCCAATCATATAGCGGTAACCTTCCGACGTCATTTTTACTCGCGATAGTTCTGGCGAGCGCCACTACTAGTTATGCAGTCGGCACCGGTCTTTTCAAGCGTTGGAGGGCTCCTTTATCTGTTGTGTGTAGACACTATTTGCAACACGAGACTAAGTGGCTTCACGATTTCAAGGATTGCACATCGCTGAAAGTCGCCCTCATTTTCGCAACTAAATATTTTCTTATGCCGATTCATCATCAAGTGACAGGACATTACCTAGTTGAGGAAATTAAGGCCGGAGGCAGCTATGCCATCTTTGAGCTCGTGAACCTATAGTTGCTCCCGTGTTTCAAGCCATGCTGAGCGCGTCTGTACAATGGCGTTCAAAGCGAGTTGCAACACGATGACCGTTGCTGGAAGAGCCGAAGCTGTAACGCTATATCTAAACGTGAAATTGGTTTTGCAGATACCAGTATTCAAAGCAGTGCTAACGTCACTGATCATTTTTCTCTGTCGGAGCCGCCATGCAATGTTCGCTCCACTTTAACCACCTCCTTGACAGACATTCCCAGACAGGTCGCAATTGAAATGGATGAAAATTAATCGGGCAAAGCGTGTTTGCTGCTTACCCCGGCGTATTGTATAACTGTCACGTGCCTTTTTTGGTTGATAGTAGCATTCACAAATGCTCACTTTTTGTTCACTAGGAAGACTGTCACGGACGGCCAATTTTTGGCGACACCGCGTCACGGCAATTAACGGGCGCCGTACTCCCCAACTGACCGTGAGAAACGGCGGCGCATGAAAAGGATCCGAGAAGTGCAAAATGGGGTGCTCTTCTTAGAACGTCGCCGCCGACAGTTAATCCTTTTGTAACTGTGGCGACGTCTGCAAGGTCGTAGAAGGCCACGGTATACCCTGACCAAGGATTAGACTACGAGACGAACCCGCTGAGAGCTAAGTGGTTCACCGTTCCCACGGGGAAAAGCGTGGGAAACGCTCTGGTGGCCAAGCCGTATGACAACAACCCGACAGGTGGTCACTCTCGCTAGTTGCGGGCCCTCTCCCAATTAAAAAAGGGGTGGGGTCAAAATATTTTTGGGGCGGAGTTTCCCCTCAATTAAGCGCGCATGATTGGACCCAGGTAGAGGTCTCTTGTCCCCAAGGAAGAGAGCGAGGAGACACGAGCGGGATTTAGGCGCAGGATTTTGCCCTGCTAGGCAGACTAGTCGCTGACCAAGATGGTGTAGAAACAGATCAACAAGCATCTCTTCTAGAAGTTTTTAGTGTGGCTCTGTATCGGCTGGCCACCTAAACTTAGCCGTTCGTCTAGTTGTGACGCGATATTAACGTCTGCAACGTAGACATCGGGACTTCGCCTCGAGTTAGCTCAACCTGCTCGAAGTCACCTGCAAGCACTAGCCTCCCGGAGCCACCAGCGTTGCAACACCGCCGACATCGCAGTCGTGCCAGAACTCTCTTCGACTTCTCGCATCCGATCGTCGGGGACACAACGCTGCCGGTCATCACACGTATGCCTTCACCTGTTTATATCTTCGAACTTTCTTCTCCGTCGTTCTATTCTTATTAGTTTGTGTAGTTTGTAATAGTTCTCTCTCGTAAGCTGATTTATTGTTTCTGTTATATATTTCTTTAGTTGTATTAAGTGTCGATGTATTTTGTTAGTTGTATTGAAGTGTTGTATTAGATCCCGTGTGCTGCAATATCACTAGAGTAAAGTTTGTTTTGTTTTCTCACGTCTCTGATCTCTTCACTGTCTCTGCTTGCGTACGGAACGAACCAACCTGCTGTCATTCCCGTCGCCGACTTCGCGCTGGCGACGCTAGAGTGGCAGCTTGTAACAAAGACCAAGCATTTTGTCTGAGGAAGGACAATGGTACGCACACTTTGTTGACAATATTCTTTCTCCATGTGCTATATCAACAGTTCGATACACTCGTGAAAGTTTCTGGAAGTAGAAAATGTGGATGCTCATCACTGTCGGCCTCCGTCAATATTGGTCCAAAGCATTCATTCTTCTTATCTTTCCTCTTTATAGCAATGGTAATATATGATTACTGTAACCGATATCGGAGGCTTCTTCGGCATGTTTTCCCTACACGTTCGTTTAATGCCCAGACGTGCCGTCTTGTATGCTCTAATAATCTTACCAGCGCGCCTTAGCCAAGAAGAAAGTGGCTGATCAGCCTCAGCCTTGCACCTTTTTTTTTTTTCACTTCTCTTTCTCTTCTGTCACTGAAGCAGCTATCATAAGCAGGTCGCGAGTTACAGAGTCAGCGAGTAGCGATGCGATGACCGAGTGAATTATTCAGCCGGTAACACAGCGTTTGTGCAGAGAGCGGCACAGAATACGCTAATATTTAACGCTAACATAACCCCCCCCCCCTCACCTCCGAGAGGGGGGGATTATGTTATATCATACGCACGGGAGGACCAAGGAACAGACATTTGAATATACACCACTTTTTTCATCGGCAACGACGAGGCGCCTTTAGCATTAAACGTTACTTAGCGTGCGCGCAACGTTCAGGAAAGGCGCGTGTACGAGTGAACACAGCTGCAGCGGCTGAAGCATAGCACGCTCAAAGCGTGGCACGAGGGTTTCCTCAAGAGAGCTTTCATTTGGCCCAGCGGAATCACGCCATCGCGCACACTTGTGCGGGTTCAAAGGAAACCATGCGCGCGTACAGGTCGATCAGTCTATGGAAACCATACTAGGAGCCACGCTGCCTACCCGTAGAATTTCACTACTTTCTTCGTTCGCTTATTCGGGATCCGGCTCGGTGTACTGGACGTGGAAGCGGAAGAACGCCGGCAAAGCTTTTTGCCCGAGCACGCTTCCTTCCTACTTAGCGAGGCGATTCCAAAGGCCAGGTGACGTTGAGCTCCGGAGTTTCGTGCAAGCGGCCGACGAAGCATAGTGGGCAGCGTAAGAGTTCCTTGCGCGCACGCATAGAGGCCTTTCATCTCGAAATCACACAGAAGTGCAACTGGCCTATCCGGGGTACAGCGCGACAAAGACCCGGATAATACTAACATATGAAAATAAGTTGTACATGTTGTACATACTCTGCGCACATATTCAAAATGTATTGCATGAAAGAGATTCTGCGTCGCTGAGAGTTATTTCCTTTATTTTAACAATACGATCCGTAAAACCAGAATTGTGTTGGTTGCAGATCCAGCAAAATTTTAGCCCACTACAAGTATCAATAGATACGCAATGCGTACAGTCGTATACGCATCTGTCGAAATTATAGGTTTTGCTAATCACACTGTCCGTTGCCAAGAACAGCCACTCGTCGTCAGCAGTAAATGAAGCCGGCTTCCTAGATGACAAGGCGATGACATCAAGAGGGCAAGGCGTTGACAAGGCATCACCTTGTCGTCCACTGACTTCGGTTCTTTGTGCATGTCACAACCTCACCACAAGAACAAGGAAGTGTGTGCCCGAAACATTGACCGTTTCAAACTAGCCTAGAATAACTGCAAGTACCGCTGAGCAGTGCTCACAACGCCATTATTCGTCTTGCGAATCAGCTATAAATAAGGGTCTACACGACGCGTCCGTAACGCAACGCGCGAAACCACGCGGCTGTTCACGTTGGTAATGCGTTTGCTGCTGATACGCGTTTAAATATGTCCGAACAATTTGTAATGGCTGAGGCTCCAAGACACTCGCTTTTTCCGCAATTCACATCTTTGGCACCAGGTATGATTCTAGCTTCTGGCATGCAATATGGCGTGCGTTAAGGACACCCAGCCCACTTCACGAAAATCATGCAGTGTTAGTTTTCCGCCTGATTTCAAGCAATAGCGTCGTTCTTCTGTCGTATAACACCTGCTTATCAGACAGAGTTCGCAGATTCAATTCTTACTCAAAAGAAAAAAAATAATATTTTTATTTCATTTGCGTATTTTCGTATATTGCGGTCATATTTTCGCACACAGCCAACGACGCTGACGCCGGATTTTCTGCAAAGCGAGCTCTTCAACGTGATCGCGCTAATAGGGAACAGAAGGGAAGAGAACAAGAAGGAAAGGAAAGGGAACTGATGGGTGTGAAATAGCTGCGCTGTGGGGGAAAAGGGGGGGAAGGCAACACACGTGACTTTGTGGTCTCTGTTGCGTAGCAACGTCAGCTTTGCCGCTTCCTTTGGGACAGTGCCATGGGTAGCGGTATATCTAAGACAAGAACCAGCGGCGACAAATTACCGCGGCCGACGCAGCAATACCCTTTCCTTTCATTGGTGCGTGTACAAGCGCTTCACATGTTCTTTTGCAGCTTGGCGAGTGAACATCGCAGCAAAGAGAGTACAACGAGCCTTGATCAAAAAGCGCGGCGACCGCTGTTACTCGGGTGACAGCAACTATGTGGTCCGACCAGAGAACATGGAAGAGAATCGGCTACATGGCGTTGCTTGGCTATAGTCTGGCCGCCACCACTGAGTTGTGGTCATGGTGGAGGCTTCCCGTAATAATAGCAACCCACGTGAATCTTCTTCTTTTTTTTTTTGCGAACGGCATTCGTATAAGTGGACAAAGAGAATGTCGGATGCACGTATAGGTGAGGAACGCTGGGTTCGTCAAGACGTATTAGTGAAATACTAGAAGACGAGGAAACAAGGAAAAGGGTACTCCAGGAATGACCGATGGAATGCAGCAGCGTGGAATGCAAAAAAAAAAGAAAGCTGCAAAGAAGTCGTGATGAAACAATTAGGCGGAAACATAAGATTACGCAGAAGAGGGAGAAAGGGCGCAACAAAAGAAAAATGAAAAAAAAAGAGCAACCAAAATACGGTAACAAATACGGATGAGAGAAGTCGGCGCCGAGGAGCTTAATAAACGACGGCAACGCGAGCTTCGGCGCAGCTTCCTCCGAATCTGTTCCCTTGCCAGGCGGCGACAAATGCCGGAAGTGGCGCGAGACCAGTGTCAAACATGGCCGGTACTTGGCGCGAAAACTGCGGTGATCACGCGCACTTTCGCTCGTACACTTATTTTCCAGTCTTCCGTGCTCTCCTGCGACCACTCTGCTTGTCGAAACAGCGTTTTCCTCTCTGATTCTCCTAAGCGAAGTTTCTTTATTCCGTCCTCTCTATCGATCTTAGTATAGAAGAACCGAGGTTTCTCTCCCCTCCCCTCGCATCTTCCAGGCGTTCACAAGCGCCGCGTTTAAGCCTAATTTGGTCTTTGAGAGGATCGAAGCCCCGGTGAACCGTGATTGCGCTGTTGACACGCCCCTCCTTGGATTCGAAGTTGCGAAAGAAAAAAAAAGAGAAGAAGGAGAGAAGGAGAGAGACGCGATGGAAATACAGGCTGTTCTATGTAAGCGGGCAGACAAACAAGGCGTGAGAAATTCTCCCATCGCCGTTCGGGCGCCTTCGAGGAATCAATTGGGAACTTCGCTAAATCGATTGCATTATTCAAATTTCAGCGCCTTTCCTCGGAGAGTCATCAGAGTGCTGACAGGTTCCTTTAGCGAAAGCAGGTCGAAAGCGCTTCGGCACACTTCAAGCCGGTTCCTGTGGTGGAAAATGTTTTAAAATTTCTTTCTCATTACGCTTTCTTGTTGTTGTTTTCAGACTCTTCATTTTTTTGTTTGCTTGTTTGCTTGCTCATGAATAAATTTTGAACAATCTATGTTTTTGCAGGCATTGTGAATGAAAGGCTTATCAGATATTTAATAAATAAAGAAGGTTTTTTTTTCCAAATTTTCACTTTTGCGTTCAATTTCACGTAATTATTGTCATTGACTTGTGCTAAGCGCATTTTGATACAATTGAACAATTTTGCTTGCTTCCCTCGTTACGGCACTTCAAGCTTTTCCTGAATGGCGTAGTGTGATTAGATCTGAGAATATTTTATAAATAAATAAAAACATGATATGCAATGCCGCCAGGTCTTAACTTACGTTGGTCGCTCCTTTACGGCAGGACTCGTACTTACAACTCGGTGTCAGTCCGTAATAGCCAAGCCATCATTATTACTGACGTTCACGGACTTCGTTAAGACAAACACCTTCCAAATTAATTTCACAAAAATAAAAGCCTCATTTGATATACACTTGCCATTTTTCGCTAATCGAGTGAGAATGGTTAGCCCTTGCGATAAAGTGGCAGCTCATTTGTGAATTTTTACTTTACTAATATAGATGCATAGAACGTATCTTTAGCGCAGTGCTCACACTTTTTTTTTTCATTAATGTTCCCGCTGCCGAGTCGGTTTAAAACAATTATGTTTCTTTTAACAGATTGTTATTCCTCCTGTAACGTTGATGAGATCCCCCAAGCTAACCTGGCGCTTTGCTCTCGCAAGTTGCCAGAGAAATCACTGGACAACATGACCGACACAGTCCCTGCCCAGCCCCTCCACCAAATGTGATTATATTTATTGAAGTTATGAAGTCATAACGAAGGAGGACCATACGATAAAGCAGTGCGAGGCTGCCAAAGGTGGCAGCGGCTCTCGCGCAAACATAGCGCGGGTCTTTTTTTGCGCCTTCTTTCACAGACGCCTTCCCGTTGGCGCATCTGCTGGACTACGTTGTTCACCTATAAACTCTCTTCGTATGAACGCTTACCTAAGTCGATTTAATTTACACGGTCCCCATTTATAATATAAAAAAGTATGCAAAACAAAAAGTTCACCTCCTAACGACCGAGATAAACACCTCGCTCAGCCATTTTATTTATTTTTTTTGCAGCTCACGTATCACTTGCAGTGGCAGGCTCTTTGCGAGAGCGTTCGAACATTCACTTTGCGACCCGACACGCTATATACTCGTCGTGCCTAGAAAATGGGTTCTTGTGACGAATTGCCTTCCGGGGAAATGAGCCGTATGAATAACTAAGTTACTGTGTTTTTGCTCTTAAGCATGTAGTGCCGGTCGTTTCTGTAGGTCTATCACCCGAGAATGATGAAATCTGCGACGTATCAAACAATTCCTGTCCAAGACACTGCACCGCTCATGTCGTAGTTTGCACAACGAGCGCTGGCCTACTATATTACGTGGCAGCCTTGCACGTGCCTGCGCATAGATTACACGACGTGTTATGAAACGATATAAAATGTAAGGTAACGGTGGAAGCTGACGTTGCTCGGGTGATTGTTGCTCTGTCGTATCGTCTGCCAAATTCTGTGTTCAGCTTTCGGTTCTCAATATGTCTATAGTATAAGTGTGAAGCGAATCTGGAGGTCATCTGTACGTTAGAAAAATAAAAAATAGACGAAGAAGTTGCTGTTTGGATTATATATGCCTAAGTCGACGAGATATGATTTCTCAACCGCACAAACTGCGAACTTGGCGGTTCCTCAGATTACATTGTTGGGCAAGAATAAAAACCACAATGTTGCATGATTCACGTTATTGTACCTTGAAAGGCTGTTCGACCGAAAAAAAAAAGAGTGGGGGGGAGGGGGCATACACGAGGTGCAGACCATGCACGCGCACGGTGAGAATCGCATTTTCACAGTATTGCACTGAACTACGCAGGCCTATATAGGTGAACGTTATCAATCATAACGACAGAGCACTCTTGCAAGAACGTATACAAACACGAAGGAAAATCCTTGTTTGTGTGAGGATTCCACGCTTATTTGTACGCACAAGAACGGCACCAATGCCCCAACTAAAATAAACGCAATGACACGAGCCGTCGTCCGAGGAGCGCTGACCGAATCGCGCGAATATCGATTAAGCATTGCAAGTGAAAGCAAGTGTACGGATCGTTTTGAGCTCGTGCATATAAGGCGACACGCGAAGTGCGCTTAGAAATTATTCACCGCGACAACGCGATTTTGTCGCAGCTGGCGCGCAAGAAAATTATTATGTATGTCGTATACCAGAGAATGGCTGGAAGCATGCAGCGACGTTTCTGGTGCCATGGTTTCTAACGCAAAATGCTTTATGTTGCCACGCTAGAAGCCAGGGTTTTCACGCTAGTAGTCGGCATTGGGAGGGGAGGGGGGGGGAAGGGTCACGTGCAACGCTTCCCTTTTCCCAAGCTGACCCAGCACTTGCACTCCACCCAAGCAACTCCAGTTCTCCCCCCTCCCTGCCACGATGCAGCACGGCTTCTAATCCCCGAGACAAAAACCTGCTGGCGGAGCAGGGTCGCAAGAGGGTTTAGGCATAAATTTTCACACAATTATTTGAACAGAAAATGGCGCTGTGACGTAAGATATGGTACGCATGAGAATGCTGGGGTGTAGCGGCTTTAGATCGGCATCTTTCACAAAGAGTCCAGACACCTCGGAGACGAGTCGTGCTAAAACCCGTTGCTTGCGTCAAAGTGGTTAATTTTTTGTTAGGCAGCACGCAGTAAGCTATTTCTTTTTTTAACATTACACAGAAACGAGTTTTATTTGACTTTGAAAGCTTCTGCATTGATGAGCAATTTTACAGAAAGTGAAAATTAAAGAGCGATCGTTTCAGTCGGGTAACAGATGAGGTCGGCGTATACTCCGTGGCTGTTCGTCGTCTGTTACTTTCTTTCACCTGTTGGTTGTGCCATACAGGTGAGTGGACATTGACTGTGGAATATAATTAGCGTGAATGAAATCCCTTTATAAAGGCTTTCTTTTAGAGAAGTCTTATTTGTGTAGCCATATTTTTGTCTAAAGTCAAGCCTCGCTCAACGCAAGCCAACAAAAGCCCCGCGGACCCATATCCCATCAAAGCCAAGGCAACACAGCGCTCCTTCAGAATTTCACGTAGACGGTGGCACGATAATTCCCTCTGGATATTGTTACGAGAAAGTGCATGGGTTTAGCGACGCAGCTGCGGGCCTACAATCCATGCTTCATTCCGTCCATGCCAGGACTGTGATGCTCTCGGACATTTGGAATGAATAAATAGGTGTGGCACGACCTTTACACACTACTATAACCGCAATCGTCCACCGTTTCCCGGAGAGTCAAGGTCATGAAAGCGAAGAAACAAGGGAGGAAACGAAGGTCATTGGCGGATATTTATCGCAAAGGAAGCGATTTGGTGTCGTAAATCAAACGCAGCCGACGCATTCGTTCTTTTCGTTCCAAGCTGCCGTGGCCCGCTTCGCTCAAGCGTGAGCCGAAAACCGTGCGGCATCGGGTGCGCCTTTGGTCTTTCGTCGGCCGCGGCGCTCTCTGCCGCACACGGGCCGTGCCAGTTTCGGATACTGCGCGTATGTGCGCGTCCAACAGTGGAGCCTGATTCGAGCGCAGCCCTGATGGATTGTGATGAATGGGCCCCCGAGGACAGCTGCTTGCTCCCAAAGCCCTGTACGCCGAGGTGGCGCCGGATCGTTGCCAGTCGAAAGAATATAGAAAGGCGAGACCGAACTATCGCCAAACTCTCGCCGAGGTCATAATAATTATCTAGGACAGAAACAACGTCTTCATGCCGTCCTTTACTTCTCTCTTTTTCACTTTTGCGGCTTTCACAATCATAACTGGAGGAAAGAAGGCGTCGATTAGATTAGAAAATTGACTAACACGTTTACGTAAAGGATACTGAAGAACCAACGTTAAATATCGGATCAATTGCTTGTTTATTTTCCATAGTATAACTATCATTTAAAGCGCACGAAAATCAGACATAAAGAGAGGACAAGCGCTTCTCGCAACTAAACTGTTTATTAGAAAGGGCGGAATATATATACAGGCAACTGAAAAACACGACTCATGCATGTGCAGGCAAAAAAGTACATCAGTGGCACATCAAGAACACATGGTAAAAGAAAACAGATTATCTCGGAACATACTCAAGAAAACCGAACTCTTTATCGTGCAGCAAAACAGAAGGCTGGCTGACGCATTGATCCCCTCTTTTTCTTATGTGAAACGCTCTGTTGCAATTTATTTTCCATAGTCTGATTACAACGCGAATGGTATAGTCTACAAGAGAGTCCCAAAGCCATAGACTTTGCCGGGTTACACTATACAAAATTATTAGATATAAATTAATAAGCATACAAAAATAAAGATACCTATACAAGCAGAAGAAATTTACACACGGTTTACAGAGAAAAATGCGACATTAATAAAAGACATTGATAATGGAAGTTTATAAGTGCATAGGTCTCTTTTTCTAATGGCATAAATATTGGATTGAAGAGACACTAAAGTCAAATAACAATATACGTCAGGCCCCGTCGCGGTGGTCTAGTGGCTAAGGTACTTGAATGCTGACCCACAGGTCGCGGGATCAAATCCCGGCTGGGGCGGCTGCAATTCCGATGGAGGCGGAAATTTCGTAGGCCTGTGTACTCAGATTTGGGTGCACGTTAAATAACCCCAGGTGATAGAAATTTCCGGAGCCCTCCACTACGGCGTCTCTCATAATCATATGGTGGTTTTGGGATATTGAACCCCACATATTATTTTTTATTTATTTAATAATACTGTCAACCCTCACTTGAGGGTCATAACAGGGAGGGAGTACAATAGTACGTACAAACAGGAAACCAAAACAACTGGCACTCAAATAGCAATACACACAAGAAACCAAAATTGGCAGTAGTTCAATTCAAACATGACCAAATTAAGCATCAATTTCTCTGTCAAAAGATTGCACATCGGTACTAATAACAACATGATGGGGTAAACGATTCCATCGTTCTATAGCATCCGGAAAAAATGACCACCGAAAGATGTCAGTGCGAGTGTTGAAAGGTTTAATGGGGGCATCATGATTCAATCTAGCGCTACGTTTTCCGGGAAGGCATATGTACTCGTATTTAGGTATTTTTAATATCCCTTGCATTATACGATATAACGTTTTAAGTTTTTGTTTTTGTCTTCGAATTTCCAGTGGTTCTAAATTGCATGAATTGAGCATGTCAGTTACTGAATCCCGCCTTCTATATCTTTTTTTAGTCAACAATATACATCAGAGTGGAAGCTCAATGTGTGAAAACATTTGAAACGATACTATTATCAACCGCAGTGCCCTACTTATCCAGAAATTAAGGTAAATGCACAAGAATACATGCGCCACAGTAGATGCTCAAAATGATCCTGATGACGTCAGATGAACAACCTACAATTAATACCTAGTAATTGATTTATCTGTACTAGATAAAGAACCTTCCGTGCATCAAGAGACGCAATAAAGTTATTCGTGTTTGTTTCTTTCTGACTATATTGAAAAAAAAAACACCGGACGTTATTATGGGGAATGGCGTTAGTGGTTCAAAAGTTCAGTTTTCGCGTGGTTAACCTGATCAGGTCTTGCCATCTATCGGAGCCTAGTTGAACCAAAGCACGTCTGCCATCTCGGAGACAATGGCAGGAAATTGATCAATGACTATTGTTGCTGCTGTGGCTCCCGCTGCTTTCGTACTGCTTCTACTAGTGTCAGCGGCCGCGAAGTGAAGCCGGGCAACGTTGTGCACGGCAACAGTGACACGAGATGGTCCGCTTGTTAAGGCGGGTAATTTGAAGTGCGCTAAACCAATGCTAACCATTGAAACGTGACTTTAATTCAAAATAAGGCCTTCTTTAGCACAAAATAACGCTACGAGGTTTGTGCACCACTATTTCAACAATCAACGTCGACTTGATAGTTGCCTTTAGTGTCCCTTCAAGAAAGACAAGCTTGTACGGTGTACCGTGAAGATACACAAGGAAACACCACGAACAGTAACAACAAATTATCACGTATAATGTTTGCTATGAAACTAAGTAGGAAAAGAAAAAAAAATGCTCCAAGTGAACCAAACGCATACTATAAAGATTTGATATGATAGATATTTGTTTGGAAAATTAGCTTAAACTGTGCTTTTTCTAAGTGAGTAAGAAGTCAGAATGGTTTGACCGGGGTATAGAGACAACTCCACATTTCAACAGCACTGAATATGCTGTTGTGGTAATTAGCGATAAGCTTTAGGCTGCAAAAAATTTTAAGTTTGTGAGCAATACGAGTATAGTTATTTTCAAGGAATCCACGAAAATAAACTTGTGGGTGAGGTCAATATTATTGAACCTCAAAAACATGGTGATTGGGTTAGAGTAGCCCTTTTCATTTGATAAATGGTGCTGCAGCTGCCCTGCAGGTGCTCGTTTCAGGCCTTCAAATGTGGCGCATTGCCTGAATTTGCTTGTCAATACGGCTATCGGCACACCCTCGAAGAAGAAGCAAGCGCAATAAATACGTGTCTTTATGTTGTAATAATGCGTCAGAAGTAAAGTGCTCAAGGCTCAAGATTTTCGTTTTCTATAAATCACGCCTGTATAGATCAAGAAACGGTGACGGAACGTTTTAAGTGCTTCGTAGAAGAGTACAGGGTGCTACAAATAATCATGTGCCGCATTAACTGCAGTCTTTCAGAAGCTACGCCTCCCTCTTCCAAGGTCAATCAATTTACAGAACCAATAAAGCGGGAAAAATATATACGCGAAGTCTGTGGCTTAACGAATGTATTTTGTGATTTGTAGCTATCTAGTAGTAGCACTTGCTGTAATGTGCAAAAAAGTGAATTTTGATTGCATTCGATGCACTAAATTCCCGCCCGTTTTTACGTGATTAGTAGCGCACTTGACCAGATTTATCAGCTGAGTGTGGCTGTTAAACATAATATCCCGTTTGCTGCTGGCATGCAAACTATGCGACATACTGAGTGTTAGCACGCTACACTACGTTTTTTCCACTTTTTCTTTTTTATGCATAATTTTAAGCTTTGTTGTAAACCTCTTCATAATGCTCAGTTTGCTGTGCTCCTTATTTCAACACATGGTGGCAGCCAACTCCGTCTATTTATTCCTCTGATCTCACTTCGTCTCATGCAACCACCATGCTCGCTCATTTGTGAGGTTTGTGTTGCCGTTCGTGCATCCGTGTTATTTCGCGATGACGACAGACCAATTGACAAACGCGACATTCGCAGGAGGTAATCATAGCGACTTGCGATCGCTCGAATGCTCATGTAGACTACGTATGTGCTGAATTGCCCCACGCCGCAGCTTTAAAAGACCCGAAACCTCTCCTTATCAACCGATCAACCTATCTCTGCTTGTCTTATATGGCTGCTTCGTCGCATCATTCGCCGGCGACGAAAGCGAATAGTTTTCCGTTGCCTCCACGAAATTCAGCTTCAGATATGGAAGCAACAAGACACCGCTCAAGTTGTCCTACACACCAAAACAAAACAAAAAAACCTTGGAGGTTTTAGGTTCCAACACCCGACTTCGTCACGGAGCATACAGCATTACAAAAGACTGCAAATAATATTAACAAAGCAGAACTTTGTGTTTCTAAACGCATGCACTTAAATATAGGCACGTGGATTTTTTTAAGCCCCATGTAAATGCGTTTGGCGTGGCCATAAATCAAATTCTAAATACAGATACGCTGCTCCACATCTGTTGATTGATTGATTGATTTGTGGGGTTTAACGTCCCAAAACCACCATATGATTATGAGAGACGCCGTAGTGGAGGGCTCCGGAAATTTCGACCACCTGAGGTTCTTTAACGTGCACCCAAATCTGAGTACACGGGCCTACAACATTTCCACCTTCATCGAAAATGCAGCCGCCGACGCCGGGATTCGATCCCGCGACCTGCGGGTCAGCAGCCGAGTACCTTAGCCACTAGACCACCAAGGCGGGGCGCTCTACATGTGTTGGCTCAAGGACACATGCCCACGCTGGGCTAGGGACAAAACTTCGTGCGTGCGACGAAGTATTGGCACAGTCTGGAAGTGACAAGTATTGGTTTGAATGATTGATATGTGAGGTTTAACGTCCCAAAACCACCATATGATTATGAGAGACGCCGTAGCTGAGGCCTCCGGAAATTTCGACCACCTGGGGTTCTCTAACGTACAAAGTTACAAGTATTGAGAAAGAAAGACTAAAAACTAGAACTAATTGCAAGTAAACAAGAAAAAAACTTGATGGCAAGTGCTACAATTACTAGATATGATGTGCAAAAACTGGACGGCTGGAGGGATGAAAATGAAAAGCTCCCTTCAAGGCATGACCCTTCGTGGCACCAAGCCACTTCGGGAATGGCGGCTGCTGAGAGTGAAACAGAAGGAAGCCGAACGAAAACCCATAAAATTCAGAACCCCCGCTGAGCAGACAACGCAAACATATAGGTGCTGCGTACACAGCTCAAGTTATGGGCTTGCCAGAATGTCGCGATACAGGAGACAAAAGTGCGCGGCCAGGATCTTGCATGGTCCGCTTTCGCGATAAAAACAAGCGGTGTTTCCTCCGTCTCGAGACCGCAAAGGAAGAAAACGCATCCCGCTCAAGTCTATTCGTGCGCAAGGCGGGGAAGCACACACAGCCGTGACGCACCGGAAAGACGCACTTACGGAGACTGCGTCGTAAAAGACATTGGCGTGTTCCCCCGCGTACACGCCTGCTTCGTTTCCCGTGGTGAAAACGGTCGCTTCGAGGGGTCTGTGAACTTTAAAACGGCACTGCAGATCCACTAAAGATTGATGAAACGTATAGGCTTGGAACAGAACAGCAACACAGCAATGTGTCTATATACTGAACGCAAGTTTCGTCTGCACGAATTCAGCTACAACAGCCTGCTTGACAAAAAATCGCCCGATAAGGGTAAATTAGGAAATATAGACATGACAGATCTTACGAATTTGTGACTTCGTGCCGAAAGCGAGTCTGTGACACCAGTGCGTCGGCCGGCATATACCGTGTCAAGTGTAGTACGAACGTTTATCACAAAGGCGTCCAATTTACCCTATCTTCCATTTTATGCCTGTGAACTTCTCATTCCTTTCTCTCTTACAGGACCTATTAAATTGGCCTGTAGTTTTTTTATAAAGTATTCTATTTTTAGTCAAGTCAGAGGCAAAAATTTAGGAAAATGAAAAATTCATTGGCCCATGCCGTCTTTTTTTTATTTGCAACACCGAAAAAATGAATAAATAAAAAGTAATGAGAACTATGATATGCTACACAAGAAACCAAGCCTTACGCTTATAAAACTTTGCTAAAACTTTGATTTTGAGGTGGCTTAGAAAATGAGACCAATAAAAGTCTCTATAGATTATCAAGCTTTATAATCACTTACCTTTATGGCAAGTGACTACTTTTTTATGCGTTGCACTTCAAAAGGCGGGACGAGCTTCTCACTTTACATCCTTCATGAATTGAACTTTTTTTCCCCAAACCGCATTGAAATCGAATAATTTGTAACAAAACTACGGCCCAACGAAATATACCATTTTTAAAAGAGTCACTCTCTGTATTCAGAAGACATGCATGCACGATGTTCTGGGTTACCTTTTTTCCGCCATGAATAATATACATGTTCTTGGGAACCATGGTAACCGTATAGCATGCGCAATAGCATGTCCCCCGTTATTCATTATCCGAGCAATTTTAGCTACACGTGCCATGTTTCAATATTCTCACCAGCTAGAGAGAATATCCCTTGATTCACGTAAATGAAGAGTGCCCGATATCACAAAGATAATATGAACACCGAATACACGTTTCCATGATGTCTACCACGACTTTACTTTGGCAAACGAAACCATGCTTCAGTTCTAAAGTGTTAAATTGAAATAATTTAGTTTCGAGCCACCTACTATCAGTCACACTTAGTAAAAGCGTTCCTTGCGAGCACGAAACGCTGATGCAAAAGTCAATTTTATCCCTTAAATTCGCGTCTACCTCTTTTTATGAACCTTTCAGACAAACAGCGCAATTGCATGAAAAAGTAATTAGGCTTTCGGAAAACGATCCCTTTACTACAATATTTCACGTACGGTCTTTACAACCCTATAACAATGCGCGGCTTCAAAGAGAAGAGCTGAAACGCTCTTTGGCTGGTGAAGAACGACGGCAGTACAGTAACTTATGCCCCGGCGGTAGCTCAAGCATTTTGCCTTTTAGCCCACCATTGGGAAACCTGGCCGCGCACCATCAGTCTTCATTCGAGCCTCTCGCTGCTTCGCACTGCGGAGCAACAAAACGAAGGGAGAGATAGCAATAACAAAGCGAGGTTCATAAAAAAATCAGGAAAATGGCGTACCGGTTACGGGTACCCCGTTCCATCACGTGTATCAGCGTTGAAGAAGAGCACCAGCTGCATATTATTCTGCCGTGTGCAAAGTTAGGGGCCCCAGTATGGAGAAAAACAGGGAAAGGATGGATTCGACGGGAGGCACCTGGCAGCGCCCTCGCTTCGACCGCCGCAATCGATCAAGTGATCGCGGAGTCGTGGGATATGACGTGTATACCTATATTAACCGCTGTTGTTCAGAAACATCGCCAGTATGCGTCAAGTGTAAGGACGTCCCTGTGTAAATGCACGCTAACCGCCACCGTACTTGTTTATTCTCTTGGTTACCTGTATACATCTTTCAAAAACAATTTGTGCTCTCCTGGCAGCTCGTGCACGTTAGCACTGTGTTTTATTATTCCTGCCCCTGCGCGAGCTCGGCCGAGTTTACGAAAGAGCGGCGGCGAGGAACGTGCGACGTGTTGCCTTGATCGATGGACTCGCATCGCCAAAGAGACGTCTCCTAGAAAAGCGAGATTAAGGGCACCGATCTCACCGGGACACCGAACGCCACGTGACACCTTTAACACCCGATCACTCTCTCCTATACCTATAGTACGCGTCCTTTCTTGTCCGCAATTTCGTAGAGGCTTCCGAGAGTGCCGTACCGTGAACTTGTTTCTATGCCTAGGGTGCATTCAACCTCGTTTGCGCTCATAGGCACGGTTCAGTTCTTGTGGTTAAGATTTCTTGTCAACTTTTCTCACAGTTGCTGCGGCGAGTATGAACTCATTGCTCATCGTTGCTGGCGTACAGTTGGTATTGGTAGCGTTTTTTATTTTTTTCTCACACACCTCTCTCCCGTCGGCCTTTTGAAGCTGTAATGACGTTTCTCGACATATCATGCTTCGCTGTGTTTGGTACATTATATAGCGGCACAAAAGAAGAACGCAAAGATAGTGTTTTACATTGCCTTGACCTGCAGGATCCTTACTCTACGTCAATTATTATAACTGCCTTTACGCCTCTGTAAATGTACAAGCTCGCAGAAGTGGAGAGACATGGTTTACGTTTCCGCACAAATACATCGTGCACTGTTTAAGGTGCCTTTAGGTTGTATACGACGAACTATTGGTTAGCTGCCAGCTCGTAATAAGTTCACGTGCTACGTGACGCCAAACAGGCTCAAAAGAGTGTGCCACACTCGCCGCCATGGCTACAGGTGGCGCTGACTGAACAGATCTGACTTAAAGATAGGTCAGATCTGTTCGTTAATCACTAAACAGAAGAAGGCAAAATGCACAATGAAGCATGTGAACGTGTTCATTAGTTGTGTATTTGCTGTTGTATATCTGATCCCTTTGTCGTGTGGGAGGGTGTACATAGGGCAGACGGGGCGTTGCCTCAACGAACGCTTGTGTGAGCACAGTCTGGGCGTAAAAGGAAAAAATGGTGGTCATTTAGATTTCCACTGTAGGACATGCGGTTGCACCCCCCGGTTTGAGAATGCGTCAGTCATGGCTAAGGCACGTGAAAAGACCGAAAGGGAGATTATCGAAGCGTACTTTATCAGGCTATATAATGACAAGTGCATAAGCATGCCTTCAATTTCTTTTTCGGACAGGGAAATGGTCTTCCTATTTTATCATGTGTAATGTTGTGGCTAACGCCTCGCATTGTGTTCTCCTCCATTTCTCTTCTTTTGTTTTGTTCATTAGTGTTGTTGTTCTTCTTCCCATGTGACGCTACGTAATGTTTTGTAAAGATTTATGTTAATATAGTTTTTCACTGTCTCGGCGTACTGCTTCTTCGAGTTGCTCAATTGGGGCTGCTTGGAGTGAATATAAAATTGCTATTTTATTGTTTTATTCGGTACAAAGCGCTATTTTTAGTGTTTTTTAAACAGAAGCCTCTAGAGTACGTTTCATTTTTTTCACGCCTTTGTTGATGCTTGGTGCAGTAAATAATAAATGATAAATTTTAAAAAAGATGAGCGCACACCTTGGGAATACGCAGTTTAGATTGTGGGGGGTATCACTTTTGTATTTTGCTATTTCATTTTTGTCATTGTGGTGGCAGTCAATTTTGACTTGATTTGTTTTGGGTCGGCTTTGTTTGCGGCATCTTTGGTTTCGTGCGCATCGTGGAAGCGCAGCGTAGCATGCGTATATATTGGCTTCAAGAAACGACAATAAACAGCTGGTAGTCTGCGCTCTTTCCTGTCTCTCTTGTTTTTCTTCAAGTTTGTGCAGCAATTCAATTTTTCAAATGTCACTCCCACGTTTAAATTAACATATAAAGCCAATAAAGTGGCTGGGGGAATAGCCGCCGTATTAGCTCAGTGGTAGAGCGTCGATAGCGTTATTCGAAGGTCGCGGGTTCAGTTCCTGCCCATGGCAAGTTATCTTTTCACGCCCTTTTCTTTCTTCTCATTTGTATTACAATTTGGTCTAATAACTTACCCTATACTTTCCTTAGTATTCATTGAGATGTGTGGGATTTAACGTCCCAAAACCACCATATGATTATAAGAGACGCCATAGTAGAGAACTCCGGAAATTTCGACCAGCTGGGGTTCTTTAACGTGCACCCAAATCTGAGTACATGGGCCTACAACATTTTTGCCTCCATCAGAAATGCAGCCGCCGCAGCCAGGACTCGATACCGTGTGCAGGTCAGCAGCCGAGTACCTTAGGACCCCCGCGGCGGCACACTTTCCTTGGCTTTATTGTCTGTTATATATATATATATATATATATATATATATATATATATATATATATATATATATATATATATATATATATATATATATATATATATATATATAACGCTAGATGAATGGGAAACGTGGCCTGGCTCACACTCCATGTTTATTCTACTCTGCACTTCTTCCTTCTCGGCTTCTACCAACCATCGCTACCTTAATACGTCACATGATTCCCCCTCCCCCCGAAAGAATGCGCGAGGTACAAACTATGAAGCATGAACAAGTGGTGTCTCATCAAAGGAAAAAATATCACAAAATAGAGTAGTTCCATGTAACACGGCAGTTCCATGCACTTGCACAAATCTTCACAGGGAAGGCAGTCCAGTGACATCTATAGGAGACCTCAGGTGGGCGAGGTTGGCTGTTGCGTTCTGGAGAGAATAACCCTGCATTCGACGTGGAAAATGGTGATGACACAGCCTGGATAGTAGCGAAAAATGAACAAGGTTGGGAGTACTTGTATCGTTGAAAAGTTGGATGTATCGTGTGTCGGATTTCGAGTCGTGGCTGCGACAGATGCATTGTATCTAGAATGCGTGCTTCTTGAGAGATGGTGACGGCTAGATGCCTGTGTGCTGGCGGCGTGCAAGAAGTGCTTCCGCGTCTTTCTGGGCGTTTTCGTGGTGTTGTCTGTGTAACCGCAGACGCAGAGAGCGTTTGTGGCGATGTTCTTTCATTGGAAAACGTCCTACTTCTTGAAATGACCCTTGGATCAAAGTCCCTAATTGTTTAAGTTGTTCAAGTCGTGAGTGTGCTTCCGTTGAAGTTTTCGTTCGTCGTCGTATTTTCTTGGTTTGGTGATGGCTCTGAGAAAATTGTGGTTGGTCATCGTCGTTGAATAAGGAGACGCTGTCGGTTTTGCCAGCATTCTTTACGAGTGGGATGCAAGCATGATTTCTGTCAAGAAAAGCAGTAGATACATTTTCGTTTTTATCGGCGAGACTCGCATTGAATGGTGACTCCGTAATGTTTCCACTTTCGGTTGGTCCGGTTCCTGAGAATGACATCATCGCAAACATCGCTTGACGTGTTTCCGATTCCGTAGGTTCGTTTTTTTGCGGGAGAATTGAGCCAAGCGTTCATGAAGTACAATCGCTTTCGGAATGGCAGTGGCTTGACAACGTATTTGGCCGATATTTCAGGTGGTGAGTTGCGTATGTGGCGATATCTTGAGGGGTGCGATGAGAGTGACAAGCACCAGACGAGCTACTTGGCACAAAACCGGGTGGTGGCTTACGTAAGGAAGATGAGGAGTCAAGTACATTGGGTGCATGAATGTTGTCTTGATTTGTGTATTGTATGGAAGAGTTTAGCGTTGGTGATATTTGTGTACATGGGAAACCAGGTGGAAGGTTCGGCCTTGTAGAAAAACGGCTAGGATGTCTTTCTATGAGCAGATGACTGACTTCGGCTGACGGGAATCGTAAACTTCTGCTCTGTGCTCGAACGCGTGAAGGCTGCTTATGACTGCAATGACTGAGATCGAATGCACTGAGAGCGTGTGTTCTAATCGAATCTTCATTGGAGTCTTGAAACCAGACGATCATTTCTTCTTTTATTTTTTGCCAAGACTCGTCGTTGTCGAATATGTGGGTGAGGTAAAATTTAAATGCCTCACCAGTGACGTAGTCGCTGAAGTTCGTAACCATCTCCCGTTCTGACCAAGATGCAGCGGTAGCGTGGAACTCAAACAGGTCGAACCAGTCCTGTACAGGTCTATCGTCCGCTGCTCCGGTGTACTTGGGGATGGGAAGGTCGTCTGATGCTGCTGTCATGATGCTTGGTGGTCTTGGTGGTCCGCGTTCGGTCACTGCGTCTCGCTGAGGTCTTCGATGATGACGGCCGGGCGATGAAGTGGTTGCGAGGTCTTCATCCTGTCGACTTGTGTAACGCTAGATGAATGGGAAACGTGGCCTGGCTCATACGCCATGTTTATTCCATTCTCCACTTCTTCTTCTCTGCCTCTACCAACTATCGCTTCATACGATATATATATATATATATATATATATATATATATATATATATATATATATATATATATATATATATATATATATATATATATATATATATATATATATATATATATATATATTTATATATATATATATATTTATATATATATATATATATATATATATTTATATATATATATATATATATTTATATATATATATATATATATTTATATATATATATATATATATTTATATATATATAACTGGTGTAGCCATATGCGGCTGAAGGACAATGAGTCGAGGGGGGGGCCAACAATCACCCTCAATTATTGAATTTCGATTATATATCTGGTTTATGGATGCGTCACCACTATCAAGTGGAGCGTAAAATTCGTTCATAAAGTTTACAGAACTTCATACATTTTTCTCTCTTAAAAGAGGCGAAATTACAGTTTACGCCAAACTTGACAAAATTGACATTTTATCGCAGACAAAGTATTTAGTCAGCGAATGATTAGTGGTGTACGTGCCTTCAACGCAGCTCTACTGTGAGCGAGGAAAGAAGTGTAAGTTTGAGGGCTCGTTATCTTTGTTCGACACAAAATAATGAGAGCTAACAGAGAATAATGCTCCTCGAAAGCAATTCCTTTAAATACGGTGACTACATGTGCTAACGAAAGTCAGTGACATACGGTACCACGTGCAGAAAGAGTACGCCAAATCTTATTGCTATGTTTTTCTGTGCACTGCGAACTCCGGCCTCCGCCCTTCTGTTTCCCATTTTATGTTCCTTTTTTTTGCGACGCCTCTGTGCCGTGCGCAAAGCAGCACCGCTGATCATCTGCCTTGTCATAGTTGAATGTTTTTTTATGGTTGTCCTATGCTATTTTGTTATTTCACATTGTCCATGTGAAAGAACCGCCTATATACAGCGGAAATGTAAATTGCCTAAACCAAAAAGCGACCCTGAACTGGAACAATAAGAAAACGTAAAAGTAAAGAAAATGTGACTGAAGTAAACATAAAGCATGTTCGTTCTCCGAGTTCGTAACATCGACGGATGAGCTGGTTACCGCATGCTCAAAAATGGGGAAAACACTAAAGTTAAAAAAATTATAAGCAGACACTCCAATATGTCATTTCTAGCCCAAAAAATCAAGCACTATCTATTATACCACAAACTTTACCACTTTTCCCTTTATTTAGCAATCATTTTTTTCTTTAATCCTGTCAGCCTGGTTTAGTAATCTCTGGTAATTAAACGTGCGCATCATTACACCGACTAAGCAAAGGAGCTCACTCCTCGATGTTCCTGGATTGATAATTTCGTCGTGGAAATAGTGTTCGCGCTTTTACTTTTTTCTGCAGATGCGCCATACTCGCAAATCTCACTTTTGTTTTTTGTTTTCTTCTTCTCAGTTATTGCTGCTAATTTCCGCATTTTACAAAGTAACTTTCTGACATTCAGCGGCGGGGTCGCACTCATTTATTTCTTTATTTATTTTGTTTCATTACGCATAAACGTGAAGCCCCCGATTGTAAAGCTTTTGAATTCCATTTCCCACAGCAACACTGTTCTACATGTCGAGATTCAAGAGGATTATTATTAAAGGGACCGACAACTGACATTTTTCGATCCAGTTTTTTCCAGTGCGACAAAAAGCTTACCCTTTGTAGTGATCGTAGCTGCAGTAGTTTATTTCAAAAGCTCTAAGTCATTCTATAGGCAGTATTTTTCTATCTGAAAGGCCCTAAACATGGTAGTGCCTTTTCATCCGGCAACGCCAAGTGTTGATAGCGATGCCGGTAGCCTTTCTGGTGGCTTATGCATGCTGTCGTTCTTATTTCGCAGAATTTCCTGGAACTAGGCCTTACCACGTTTACTCTGCGCTTTACAACTATTTTTAAACATAACAAGCAGTTACAATGAGACAGTGTGGCTCTATAGAGCTTTCCTGCATTTGTACCGTGTCGCCAAACCAAGTAATCGAAAATGGAACTGCGCATATGTCACGCAAAGGCAGCGCCACTTCTTCTAATTGATTGATATCTAGGGTTTAACGTCCCAAAACCACCATATGATTATTTGAGACGCCGTAGTGGAGGACTCCGGAAATTTCGACCCCCTGGGGTTCTTTGACGTGCACCCAAATCTGAGCACACGGGCCTGTATACAACATTTTCGCCTCCATCGGAAATGCAGCCACCGCAGCCGGGATTCGATCCCGTGACCTGCGGGTCAGCAGCCGAGTACCTTAGCCACTAGACCACTGCGACGGGGCCAAGCGCCACGTCTACTACTAACGCAAGCTTATACATATGATTTTTAAAATATTATCTTTTGCTATAAAAAAGAAAGCATTATTTCAGTACTAATCAATAAATTGTTGACCATGTACATTAACGCATGGTCACGTGACAGGGAATTCATTATAGTTTATGTTTTTGCTACCAGAGACGCCACAGGCCATTTTTCGCGATTTTCAAAGAAGAAATAATTATAAAAATTCACTTCACACGAAAAAAAAAAAACAGGGTTCGTTTGAGTCTCTTTAAGGGACAATCTTTCCATTCGTGCAGTCATCTCATTTGATGTTGTCGGCAGTTGTCGGTCCTTCAAAGCGTTACGATACTCAATGTCATTGTTGTCATCTTAACCTTGTATTTTTAATGAGCTTTACTTCTATATGTAAGCCACTTCATGTGTTTATGAACATACGCCGCTCGTCTGTCGCTATAAATAACCAGGTGATTTACAAGTTTGTGAACTAGCTTGCTGAACTTATTTTACCTGACAATGCAGAATTGGAATGAATTTAGGTAACAGTGTATAGCATTGACGGTGTTGTCATCATATCAATAAATTGACACTGGAACTGTAGTGCTATCAGTGGTAATGGTTGGACTTTCGGTGCTGATCATTGTTATTGCTTACAACGGACGCGTCCATACGCCCTCAATTTCTACCCCCCTCCTCCCCCACACACATATATTTCTGTCCAGGCTTCATTAATTCAACCCATAACATTGCCGGTAGTTCTAGTGCTTTCAGTTACGTGAAAAAAAAATATAGCCCATACTCGCGTAGTCTACATTCCGACAATTTGATTAGTACTGGTTACACAGATAAATCCGCAAGATAATCATATTGCCACCGCAATACATATGTCTGACACATTAGGTGTCGCTGTGATCACGAGCCGAGAGTTGCAATAAAAAGCTGTTTTTTCTGAATATTTGGCTGTTTTTGTTTTCGTTATTTTCGCTCGGCTCATGTCAAACCTCACTGCACGCAAGTGTAAATGCAAGAAGCTTCTTTACAAAACACCAAATCGCGTCACCTGATCACCCTTCGGCAAACAGGGCAAAGCCTAGAGGCGCCAATGAGGAGGGCTTTGCGGCCACCTGAGGATACCATCAAACGAAGGCCTACGTCGTGGTCAAGAAAACCTGATAATCAATAACAGTTGAGTTAGATCGACATCGAGGCCACCGATTGGAGTTTCGTTGCGATGCACGAGGAAGACACGGGCTTCGTACTCCACTGAAATAGAAAACCAAGAAAGAGGCACAGCGCTTGTTTCACTAAGTCATTGCGCAAACAAGGTCTGCTGCGAGGCTCATCTCGATGCGTCAACAAAGCTGGCTGTCGAGTGACGCACATTTTCGCATGAAAACGGGAAAAAAAAAAAGTTAACGCTAGCGCAATCGTAGGAACCGGGATCGTATCGCCGAGTCAGCCTGCACACGTCGAGCTGGAATGCCTGGAGACGGGTACTTTGCGAAATGGGATTGCGCGACCTTTGCGTTCTCCGATTGACAGCGCCGATATCCTTTTAAGGCTCCTCTCCTCTGCTATCATATATCGTTTGTAGTGTGGAGGCAGGGAAAGAAAGAAAGAAAGAAAGAAAGAAAGAAAGAAAAAAAAGAAAGAAAGAAAGAAAGAACGAACGAAAGAAAGAAAGAAAGAGAGAAAGAAAGAAAGAAAGAAAGAAAGAAAGAAAGAAAGAAAGAAAGAAAGAAAGAAAGAAAGAAAGCGCGCTTCCATTTTAAGAAGCTATAAATTGCGATTGAGTGACGACGAAATTGGTTAAGTTAGTCAGAAGCTACCGTTTTTACACGATTTTACACGAAGTCGACTCAAGTGTAGTTCAAGCACACCAAAAATACGCGGCAAAAAAAAAAAGAAAATGAAAGGAGAAAGCGCGAGCGCATTTCATAAAAAAAATTGTTTATGATGTCAGTGAAAAACCAGAAAATAAAAAAAAACTCAATTTCGAGTGCAAGTGTGGCTTCACCGCAGAGCAATAAAGTCGTACAAATAGGCTAGCGTGGTAGCTTCACGGCATAAGCGCGGGAATCATTTTTTAGAAAGCATTTCTTGAATCGTTGCGGAGGGCACGGGTTTTACGTGAGAACATACGCTATTAGTTACGGCTAGAGCCAGAACGCAAACGTAATGATGCAATCATGCCACCCCGTGCCCGATTTCTGGTTTGTTTCGATTGTAAGTCGTCCCCTCACCCTAAACATTGGATTTGAAGCTTAGATAAAATGGGTCGATCTACAATCTTGCAAATACGGCAGGCATAGTTTGTCAGCTTTCAGTTATCATTTGAAGGAAGTTTCTGCAGCAGGGCCATCTTCTTTGGCATTTCTTTTTATTTTGCCATTGTAAGTACCTCGGAAACTACATTGTCATGTTTTGCCTATTCCGCTTACTACATAACGCCCAAAAGCACGAAGCCCCAGAAATCCAGAGACGATGGTTGTGAAAGAGGTCGAGAAACGTATGAATTAGAAGTTTTACTAACGTTTAGGCCTGTGTATCGCCTTTCGCCAGAAAATATATGTATCATACACACAATTAATCCCATTCCGTTCGCCCCGCCGCGGTAGTCTAGGGGCTAAGGTACTCGGCTGCTGACCCGCAGGTCGCGGGATCGAATCCCGGCTGCGGCGGCTGCATTTCCGATGGAGGAGGAAATGTTGTAGGCCCGTTTGCTCAGATTTGGGTGCACGTTAAAGAATCCCAGGTGGTCGCAATTACGGAGCCCTCCACTACGGCGTCTCTCGTAATCATATGGTGGTTTTGGGACATTAAACCCCACATATCAATCAACCAATAAATCCCTTATGTCTGACAAAATTATTCCATGTCTCATCATCCATGTATGCGTGACATCATTCCATGTATGCGTGACAAAATTAGGGACGAAAATAAATGCACTACGTGCATTTATTTTCGTCCCTAATTCTGTCACGCATACCTCGACGCGAAAATAACATCAGCGTAGCTTGCACTGAAAATTAGATGCCAAATAAACAACGAAGCTGATGGGCACCTAGGTAGTAGTAGTAGTTTTTTATTGTTCAAATGACACTTAGTTCTGCAGCTCATGAGGGAGCACGGCGCAGCGTCAGAGAAGGGGAAGTGGAAAATAAAGGGGAAAGTAGGAGAAAGCAAGATAGTAGAAAGATAAAAGCATGGCTGTTGCTGTGTACCTAGATTTTCCATATTCTCGCTTTCTCCATTCCTCGGTTCTTTTATTGTTCTCCCTTCTTTTACTTTCTTGTGCATGACGTTTCTGTGTTTGTTTACGTTTAATCATTATTTCACTCTCCCTATTTCTCTAATACTTTCTTTTTTTTCAGTCGGTCCGTCTGTCTCTCTTTTGCTATCTTCCCCTTCTCTATATTTCTCGCTTCCCCTTTCTTTTTTGTGAATCTCTCTCTCTCCCACTTCATTTTTCTCTGTCATCAATTTTCTGTGTTTCTCCCTCTCTCTTTTTCACTCTGTTTTCTTTCCCTATTTTCTTTTTCTATCTATCTCCCCTTTCTCTTTTTTTCAATGCTTTAATCTTTCCTTTTTTCTTTTCCCTCCTCCTCACCTTGACTCCCGTTTCCCATCACACTTGTTATGCAACACTATGCAAAGTTATGCTAGGCTCTGCTAGCGTGCCTGAGCAGCCGAGCGATTATGACAGCCGCCTTTGAAACGTGGCATACGGGTTCGAACCTCGTCTCGCGAAGAATTTTTATATCATAGAATTTCTATGTTTCTCTATCACCAGTTCTCTCTGCGTCTCTCTGCACTCAGTTTAAACATCCGTGCACAAGAAATCGGGGCACGTGTTCCCGAAGTAAAGATATAGATGAAGAAAAAGACGAAGAGAGCGTGACTCAGTTTATGATCACCACAATTTTTTGTCCGACAGAGACGTTATGCTCAGCTTTAACAGGTCTGCTGTTAAAAAGATAAGCCTGTTCATTATACTTATGTTTTCTTTTACCAGGATTCAAGGCTTCGCGAGGTCTTTAGCAAACTACGTTTGGTCCAACTGACACCATGCAGAGAGCATTACGCTATAGTGAAAACTCTAAGCAACGACTGCCACTGTGACACGTTGTGCTGTCCAAGTAAACACTAGGAAGGTCAATACAGGCTGTGCGAGTCAAACATTTTAATGAAGACGACATCGACAAGTTTGCGCAAGTTCCTTCGATATCGCTTTGCGATGAGCCGAGGCAGTTCCTCTCCCAGTACGATCTCAAGTTAACCAATCAGATTCTAGGAAACGAGTCGCTCTAATCGATGAACGTACCATTTCACAGCCGAGAGTTCCTACGAAGAAAACACCCTTTCATAGCTGTCACGTGTCGACTGCTTCGTCACGAGGAGAAATCAGATGGAATCAATATCTGTCAGCGTCCACAGCATCGCTGGAGAAGTACAATATGGAACCTGTCAACAACCATCGGTAAACGAAGGCCCAGCTTCGCTTCGCAGAGATGAGAAGTGGGGCGTCTCCGGTCTCGGTGTACTATGTTTACCTATTTTTAAACTCTTTCTGTGTAGTGTGTATTTGCAACGTACTTACCGTATCTTTCCTTTCTCATTTCTCTTAATCTCAAACTCACAACTGTGCATTCTGACGACTCCCGTCTTCCACTTCATTGTATGTCCCAGTGCAGGGTAGCGTAGCATTTTTTTTCTATACTGGCTAACATTTTGCGTTTCCTCTTCCTCCATTTTCTTTTCTGTTTTAACAACACGTGTCACATATATACCGCTTCTGTATTTCTATACACGTTAGAGCTCTAGAAATCGGCCAAAAATTAGAAAGAGCCCAATTTCCCGGAAGTTCCTTCGCATAAGCACCACAAAACATTGGGCAAATATCCGACCACACTACTGATCTAACGCGTGACTTTTACGCAGAAGAACTTGAAGGCTTCACGCCCACGCTAAGTCTTGTACTTATCAGATTCTCAGTCTCAGATTCTTCGTCAAGGCGCGCGGAACTACAGCTGACCGAGCTGTTGGAGAAACGCCTATGGCCACTCCCACGTCACTCGAACGGCCTAACGGCTAGCGCCTCACGCGAAGGATTTTCGGAAGCAGTGCAGCGGGATCTAATTTGCAGTGCCCGCCAGTATGACAAGGTCTTCAAGATGTTCCTTGAAGCTGGCAGCAAAGGCTGCTGCTCGTAATCCCATGCTGAACCACGAGTTTCACTTTTCTCTTTTACTTTAGCAGGGAGTAGAGGGAAGCGGGTACAGACGAACATGTTTGGACTATAGGTTTTAGTTTTTCGTGCATCGATTTGTACGTGTGTATCCCCCCTTCCAGGTTACGCCAACGATAATTGACTTCCCTGCATGCTGGCTTAAAGGGCTGCGGAATTAGCATTGCTCTGTGTGCCTATGTTTATATATATATATATATATATATATATATATATATATATATATATATATATATATATATATATATATATATATATATATATAACCTGGAGACGAGATTCTGCACTACTTTTCACAGTACACACAACTATAAAGAGAAAAAGAAAATAGCAATGTCAAAGCCACCTGATGTGCACTTTTTCACACGCAAGATATAGTGAGTCGCACAAATTGCCAAGTGGCTGCACCACAGATATCACATCTTCTTCGAAGTAGCTTCAGTCGATAGTCGTCTCCCTGCAAGCATTCATACGTCATCGGGGACTCAACCATCGTTATCGGGGAGTCTGTCTCCTTGAATACCCGCTTTAGAGTGAAGCACGAGCAGACGCACAGCTGGAAGGCCGATGGTAATTCAACGAGAGGATGAACGACACTATTAATGAAGGCGAGTCCGACCGCTTCGAGCACATCTCCATTATGTGCCTTAATTAGCGGGCAACGCGTCCATTCAGTTCCGGCAACGGCCGGTGAACTGGGCGAGCGCAAGAAACTGCGCGGGCGCTTATCAATGGACGCGAATTAAAGGCGCATATATAACACCCACCGCACCAAATGCGAGACGCACTCTGCTGTCGCATGCTGCTACAGTCAGCCCATTGCGGCGCGAACCTCTCGACGAGACTGGGTCCTTCACTGCGCGCCTGGGCGAAAGAAGTGAGCACCTTATTATACTGCCATTGAAGCCCGATGAAAAGGTGCGGATCCTTCCGGGAATGGTGCCCGGATGGGGCAGGATTGAAGCTCGCGGGGAGGGGCCATGTGCGCGAAAGTGGCCACGAGGTGCCCCCTCCCCTCCACTTGATGGCTGCGCAGGTTGTTGTTCCGGCACGTTTCACGGGCGCCCAGAAGAATCGCGCGATTGCAACGCGCTTTAAGTGCCTTTCGGTGTTATTCGACGCGCGTTTCGGTTTACCCATATCAGCCCATTGCGCGGCCCGCGAATGCGTACGCGGCAATTTCAACCTCGAGTGCCGCGAAGTGAGAACACAATCTCGCGTTGCTCCGCGCTCTCTCGTTTTATTTTATGATGAGGGCGCGAAATTTCTTCCGCGTACTGCACGCTTCGAGAGTGCGCGAATGGCGCAATATGACGGCTCGCTGTATGCCGTTGACGGAATTGTAATCACCATCTCGATCGGGTGAGATTTCGATAGCTTTACTTTCGCTTCGGTGTCGTGTTTTATGAGTATAAAATCAGTGTTTTTTTTTTCATTGATTATATTACACCAATAAGTAGTCTTGTATTGTGTTCTGAACCTGGCCACGCTGTTCTTCTAAAAACTTTCAGGAGTCGGACATGTCATGTCTGAGAATGTCTTATATGTCACCACAGCATGCACTGGGATTAATGCTCTCGTTACGCAAACCACGGTGTAAGAATAGAGAGTTTTAGAATAGCGCACCGCGAGCCCTTGCGCTGCGGTCGCTGCCACTGCGCATGCGTCGTAACGCGAGTCGGCGTTCGCGGACCACACGCAAAAAATCCAAAATTGCGTGCGGTGATGGCGGCCCGCATGTGGCCCACAACAACGCCTCCTATAGATTTCCCTTGCCTGCCGGATGAGCGCGAAACGCCCGTCATCTATGAATGCGCTGCTTACTTAGGACTAGTCAGCCTTTGAGATAGGCAATTTTGGTTTGGTTTGGTTTGGAAAAACTTTATTGACAAGTCCGAAGGCGTGCGCCCTAGCACACGGCGGGCCGCTCCCACGATGGGACAGTAAGGCCGAGCCCTAGCGCCGCATCGTGGGCCCTCTGGACAGCCCAAAGTTGCGATGTTATGTCTGGACTCCGGAGAGCGGAGTCCCACTTTCTGGACGATGCTGTATCGGTGCCACGTACCGAAGGGCACTCCCAGAGCATGTGGTGTAAGGTGGCTAAACCGCCACATTTTGTACACGAGTTGGTTAAATAAACATCAGGATAAAGCTTGTGAAGAAAGGCAGGGTTAGGGTACGTTTCTGTTTGAAGTAATCGCAATGTAAGCGCCTGCGCTCTATTTAGCTTCGCATGTGGAGGTGGAAAGATTCTCCTATCCATAGCGAAATGTTGGGTTATTTCATTATATGTAGTTGGCGGATCCCTGTTTACGAAATCTCCAGTTCGACCCAAAGGTCCTCCATGGCCGCGGACAGCTAACCCTCGCGCCCTGGAGTGGGCCAACTCATTGAGATTTATGATCCCTCCGTCCATGTTTCCCATATGAGCTGGGAACCATGTAATGGTATGGGTTGTAAGCAACTTATCACCGAGTATATTTTTGGCCTCTTTGCACACAGCTCCAACACTGAAGGCACGAATGGCAGCTCTAGAATCGCTAAATATGTGTTCATTACGCTGATCTAAAAGAGCCAAGGCGATGGCAACCTGCTCAGCTGCATTGGCAGTTCTGGCGCATACCGACGCCGCATTAATTGTAATGCCTTTGTGGTTGATTGCCACTACCGTGAATCGGTCTCTCTGGCCATCATATTGCGCCGCGTCTACGAAACAGGCCCCCCCGTCAAGATCCGCAACTTGGCGAAGAAGGGCCCGAGCGCGCGCTCTCCTCCTTCCAACATTACGTTGGGGATGCATGTTCCGCGGGGCAGGCGAGACAATGATGTTTTCCTTCTGATCCCTCGTCAACCCTTGGTACAGAGCCTCAATCTGAGCTGGTGGAATACCCATTTCTGCGAGAATCATCCTCCCCGCTTTTGAGCCAGACAGCCTAATTACCTGTGTTCTTTCTTGTGCTTCCGCAATTTCCTCCAATGTATTATGAATTCCCAACTGCAGGAGACGATTGGTGTGGGTGTAGTTGGGGAGCCCAAGGGCATTCTTTACAGCTCTCCTGATCATTGCATTAAGCTTGTCCCTTTCCATTCTCTTCCAGACATGCATTGCCGCCACATATGCAAAATGACACAGCAGAAAAGCATGTATAAGCCTGACCAAGTTGTCCTCTGATAGTCCTGTCCTTCGGTTAGCCACCCGTCTTATGAGCCTAATAACACTGTCTGTCTTTTTTTCCAACCTTTTAATCGTGATGGTGTTGGTGCCCGTTGCTTCTAGCGTCATACCTAAGATCCGAATGGAAGCGACTTTGGGGATTGATCGTCCACTTTTGGTACGTAAGTGGATGTCATTTTCTAGGGGCGGCACCCAGCCTCGCGGTCGACGGCCCCTCCTGACCGGTTTATAGAGGAGAAGCTCAGACTTTTCCGGAGAGCAAGAAAGGCCTGTGTCTTCCAGAAAACTCTCGGTAGTGTCGATGGCCTCTTGCAGGGCCGCCTCTACAGTGCCATCACTTCCTCCTCTACACCAAATGGTGATATCATCGGCATAAATTGTATGACCAACATCTGAAATTCTAGAAAGCTGCCTCGAGAGACCAGCCATGACGATGTTAAAAAGTAAGGGTGATAGAACAGATCCCTGCGGGGTGCCCCTATTTCCCAGCGCTTGCACATCCGATTCTAGATCTCCAACTTTAAGTATGGCTTTTCGACCACACAGGAAGGATCTGACAAACGCATGAAATGAGGAACCTAGGTTGAGACTTGAGATCGCATCTAAAATAGAATCATGGCGGACATTATCAAACGCTTTTTTTATATCCAAGCCTAGGATCGCCCTGGTGTCTCTGGTATGATTATCTAAAATTTGACACTTAATGATTTTCATAGCATCCTGCGTACAGAGGCCTGGCCTAAAGCCAATAAGGTAGTGAGGGAAGAGATCATTGTGCTCTATGTAGTCCGCGATTCGGTTCTGGACAACGTGTTCCACCACCTTTCCCACGCATGACGTGAGAGAGATGGGGCGCAGATTGTCCAAACTTGGTGCTTTACCGGGCTTGGGAATGAGGATCACCTTGGCCAACTTCCATTGTTCCGGGATGTCACCTCCCTTCCAAATCCTATTAATCTCATCAGTAAGAAATTCAACAGAGTCATCTTCCAAATTCCGAAGCGCTTTGTTGGTGACCCTATCTGGACCCGGTGCCGATCGGCCATTAAGTTCGTGCAGGGCACGTCGCACATCGCTGATGGTGAAGGGTTCATCCAAATGGGCACAAGGTGTTCCCATATACCCCAGATAGGCTTGCATGGAATCAACTGCTAGCGGTAGATACTTCTCAGCAAGCTGCCCCAATAGCTCCGCGCCCGAGGAGGATTTTTGAGCAAGATGAAGTATTCTAGCAAGGACCCCCCTCTGATTAGATTTAGTGCCCGACTCGTCAAGCAAGTGTTTTAAAAGATTCCATTTACCTCTGGTTCGCATTTGTCCATCGACTGAATTACAAATTTCATCCCACTGCTGCCTCGACAAGTTTTTGCAATGTTCTTCAATTTGTGTATTTAACTCTGCTATCTTTTTCCGAAGCCTACGATTAAGTCTCTGACCCTTCCATCTGGCCAATAGCGACTGCTTTGCCTCCAGTAAATGCGCAAGCCGACTGTCCATTTTGTTTGTCTGTACCTCTGTCTCAATGGTTCTGGTAACCGCTCTAACGTCCTGCAGCAGCATCTCTGTCCATTGCCCCAGAGAGTCCGGGATTTCCCCCTGTTCCGCTCGAGCGCTGCGTGACTCCCGAAATTTATCCCAATCCACGTAAGTAAACTTTCTTTTAGATTTTGCCTCCATCTGTAATTTAGTAACTGTAATATAATGATCACTTCCTAAATCCGTCAGAAGATTTTCCCAACCTACCGAGCCAGCATTTTTCACGAAAGCTAGGTCCGGGGTGGAGTCCCTGGTGGTGGATGTGCCGCGCCTAGTAGGAAACATCGGGTCCGTAATTAACGAGAGATCCGCATCTCCCGTCTCCTGCCACAAGCTCCTGCCTTTAGCTGAATCATACGGGTAGTTCCACGCCCGGAAAGGCGAGTTAAAATCCCCCGCCACAACCAGAGGAGAGAGCCCAGCCAATCTGGTTGCCTTAGCTATGATCGTCCTAAAACGCTGCCTATGATCACTAGGGCTACTATATATGTTCAGTATAAAAATGCTGGAAAGGTTGGAAGAACTCGGAATGACCTCAACTAAGGAGAGCTCCGTTTTATTAGGTCTTACCCCTAGATCATGTGTCACAAAGGTGAACTTGTTGCTGACTAACGTGGCAATCCCTCTGCCTTCCCCTTTAACTGCATGTGCCTTGTACCCCGGGAGGGTTACACTATCAGACAGCGTCTCCTGCAGTAGGATCACTTGCGGCTTCTCGCTGTGAGAGCGGACAAATTGCTGCAGGGTGCCCCTTTTGCTAAGGATCCCCCTGCAGTTCCATTGCCATATACGAAATTCAGCGTGCGAGGCCATCTTGATCATTGGAGGTGCTCCCTGACCCTGCCGTCAGGTTCTGTACAGAAGCAACTGTACTATTCGAACTGGGGATACTCATGGGAATGGGCGCCGATAAAGGCGTTCCCTCTGGAAAGAAATCCGGGTGAATCCGAGCTGCTCCCCTGATATTGGGGCTCTGCACCATAAGGCCGGCGTTCTGTAATTGATTCTCCACACATTGAATTCTGGCATGTTGAATATCTATTTTCTGATCCATAACTGTGAGACGTTGATCGACCGCCGAGAAACGCTCATTAAGTTTGTGAATCTCAAGGCAAATTGAATTTAGAGTCTCCTTAATTTCAGATTTAGCTCTAGCCTGCACATTCTCGGCTGAAGTCGCAGCCTTACGCTTGGCTGGGTTACCCGAGGGGCCCGCTTCCACGACCATGGGAACCTCCATGGGTTGAGGAGAGGGAGAACCTACACACGGAGAAGCAGATGCCAGAGTAGCTTGAGATGTACTGACACGTCTAAGCTCAGCCATTTCGGCTCTCAGCGACTCAATAATGCTGCGCATTTCGGCATTCTCCTTCCTAAGCTGATTTAGCTCCGCTAGACCATGCTCTGGCGCAGTGCCTCCCGTTACCTTTTCACCTCCTCCGCTGCGCACCCGGTCAGCCCAGGAGCCACCCTGCATCTCCGGTTGGGGTGGGCTTTGGAAACGGACTGTGCCATGCGGGTCCCTGGACTGGCTCCTCGAGTGCGATGGGCCTCTGGATTGGGACCGACGACGATCTCTGGACCGGGACTTGGCTCGGCCTTTAGACGAAGTTCCCTTTCGCTGGCCTTGGGAGCGACTTCTGGACCGAGATCTGGATCTGGACCGACTGCTTGCCTGTTGCGATGAGTCACGGCTGTCCACCCCAGTTGCAGCAGAACGACTGTTTGAACTGGAGTTGCGGTGTGCAGGCTGGCTCACACCCTCGTCGGCGTTAGCAGGTACCGTTTGCTGACTACGACGCTCTGATTCCGCACGGCGCTCTCTTCGCCGCCTTCGCACAATAAATGGAAGCTGAAACCTTTGCTGGCAACTTTTATCCGTCGTGGCGTGTGGGCCGCCACAGAATCCACAGGTCGGGGAACATTGATGGTTCTCATCAGGGTTGTTGATTCCGCACCTCTTGCACACAGCTTCGTCCGGTGTCGGACAGACGTCCGCCCTGTGCCCGAGTCTGCCACAGGCATAGCAGCAGTCATGCTGCCGATGGTAAAGCGAGCATCTGACCAGCGCTGTGCCGAAATAAATGAAGTTGGGAACTTTGTAGCCATCGAAGACAATAACCACCGTCTCAGTGTTCTTAATACGTCTGACTCCCAGAGCCGTGGGGTTTCTTTCAGTAAGGATGCTCCTCTCCAGCTCCGTCTGGCTCTCCGATGCGTCAATCTTACGGATGACCCCCTTGCAGGTCTCATGCGGGGCAGCCTCGTAAGTGTTGATGTCATACTTCTTCATTCCCAATGTAAGGCAGCTCATCCTGAGGTAAGAGTCAGCGTTCGCACGGGACGCCGTGCTAATAACTATGATATTTTGCGTTGCATTCGGGCAGACAATGTCCTGACTGATGAGCGTGGGTACAATTCCAGCCGCCTCTGCGATTGCCCGGCCAAGTCTAGCTGAGCCCGCCTTCTCAACATCCAAGCCACCCCTTGGACGGACGATAATCTTCCAGTGCTCGCTAGGCAGTCGAGGCATTCTCGATGATTTGATAACTTGATTCTTCAAGTGTAGAGCTTTTCTTGTAGCACTGAAATTGCCCCTGGCATTCTCGCCGCATGCCGTGGCACGCTCTGTAGCACTGGCGTTCGTGCGCCTCGAGCTTTTCTTCACCGCGGCGGAACGCCAGCCGTGTTCCTCTCCAAACTCTTCCGGAGGGAGTTCATCACCGTCCATAATAACAGCAGCACCGTCCAGCATATTGGCTCAGCAGGTGGAACGAAGGGCGCGTCCAAGGAAGGGCGCGTCCTGCCCGGCAGACGCCAACTCGGCGTTTGGTAAGCACGCGAGGCGTGGTCGGTGGCGTACAAGTCCGAAAAATGCTCAAAAATGAACCTACCGGTGAAAGTCCGCTACCGACGTGAACCTTGGCAGCTTATGAGTCGACTCGTAGCAAGATCTTGAGGCACAGCACACGAAAAACCACAAAAATCATTTGCTGAAGCGGGAGCCCAAAGACCCCGGACTGCTCCGTTCTGCGCCACCTGGCGTTCCCCCAGGCAATTTTGGTGTTTGCTACTAATTTTAAAGGCTATGCCTTGTATAGAAAAAGTTGCTTGCTGAATGACGGTGTCACTTACGTAGGATTATTTTTAATCACATTTACACCTTCTTAAAACTTTTACGTCATTTTTGTTGCATATTAGCTCCAAAACGTAAAAACCCATTTGAAGACACCCCTACTTGAGTGGCGCCACCACCATAGCTCCGACGACCACCGCTTTCCAAGTGACCGCTGATAATCCGACAGGCAAGGGAAATCTAGGAGGCGTTGCCCGCAAGCGCTGGTTTCGAGGCTACGGTGTCGCTGCGATCGTGCGTTGCAAATCGCAGTAGGGCAAACGCTATTCTAAAACACATATGGCACCCGCTACGCCCGAAACGCCCGCAGCGCTTGCAAACGGTATTCTAAAACTCCCTAATAAGTTTCGCAAACGCAGCTTGAAAATGTAGACAGAGCAAGTTTGTTTGTTTGCTTGTTTCTATGTTTGCTTCAGGAGGAGCCAATGTTAATCAAGAGAAACGAGGTGTGGAGGAAAATAACAGCCAAAATCTTTAAAAAATGTAAATTTTGATTCTACCGCAAATTGTTGTAGTGCTTGTCTAATGATTTACAATGCCCCGCCGCGGTAGTCTAGTGGCTAAGGTACTCGGCTGCTGACCCGCAGGGTGCGGGTTCGAATCCCGGCTGCGGCGGCTGCGTTTCCGATGGAGGCGGAAACGTTGTAGGCCCGTGTGCTCAGATTTGGGCGCACGTTAAAGAACCCCAGGTGGTCAAAATTTCCGGAGCCTTCCACTACGGCGTCTCTCATAATCATATAGTGGTTTTGGGACGTTAAACCCCACATATCAATCAAATCAATTAATGATTTACAAAATCGTAAAAGATTATTGGGCGACAAAATTTGTTGCGTAAGAAGCGGAAATTAATGTTACTATCAGTGACGTCATACCGCCTTCCCACACCCACCTTTGCGAAAGGAACGTCTGCTATGCCTCCGGTCACACATATCTGAAGAAATGAGGCCACACTGCATCGCACAGAACGCGCACATACATTCTAAATAGACAGGGCATGAAAACACGGGCACGAGAAAGAATGTACGACACCACAAATTCCGACTAACAACAGAAGGCGCACACAACGGAGGAAAAGAAAGAAGGCACGAAAACTTATCTGCGCATGCGCATGGAATAGGCGCATGTGATCAATCCTTCACGCGTGAGGGTCGACGAGAAACATGATTGATAAATGATTGATATATGGGGTTTAACGTCCCAAAACTACCATGTGATTATGAGAGACGCCATAGTGGAGGGCTCCGGATATTTCGACCACCTGGGGTTCTTTAATATGCACCCAAATCTGAACACACGGTCTACAACATTCCCGCCTCCATCGGAAATGCAGCCGCCGCAGCCGGGATTCGATCCCGCGACCTGCGGGTCAGCAGCCGAGTACCTTAGCCACTAGACGGCGGGGCGAGAAAGATAATTGTTAAGGGATTTTATTTTATGTCGATCCAAGCGAATCGATAGATGGCCCATCCATACCCTTCCAAGTTATCGATATGTCGTTTCAAAATCATCAGACGTGTTCTTTATTTCATTTCTATACCGGAACAAAACAGCGCATTCATCAAATTTGGGCCTTCTGCTACGCAATGTAAAATTAGATTACAAAGCGACCTTCCTGTTTTAATAATTTCTCGTTATGTGTATGTCTCTATAGTCTCTGATTTATGTTTCAATATACATCCCTTTGTATGTTCCAATAATTTCTGGTTATTGCAGCAGCCCGTCTGTTTTGCGTAGAAGTGGCTGTATAGCTGAAAGAGATCTTCTACACCACACTTTTACGGCAATCCGTAAATTTGTCGCGTTTTACGAAGCAAGTATCAGACCACTTGTCCTTTACTCGATCACTTTTTTCTCTGCAGAGTGGCACATGCGAGCCTTAGCTAGCTTATTGGCCGCTGTAAAAATAACATCAACGTCTTATCTACTTCCTACATTTATAGGCTGTGAGATGCGCAATAAATGTACGGCACAGCTACGACCCGTTTCTTCTTATCTCTTTCTGCAATCTCATACTTAACGTAGCGAACTTCTTTAAAGGGTGATGACACGGTCACCCATAACAATCTGTGATTTTCAGCCTAGTAGCAGAGGGTCTATGATGTCTTTACATATTTAAAAAGTCGCCATAAAATTATTTCAGCGCAAAACAAGCCCTACAAGCCCTCGGCCGAAACTTCCGCCCACCACCGGCGACCGTCATGTTGCCAAGACCCATGTGACGTCATGTGCTGATAGGGTGGAACTATTCTCTTCTATAGAAGTTTCACGACTGCAGATCACTCAATTTCAGTTTCAAGCTGAATAAACCTAAATTATTCGTATTGCACTGGTAGCGGACCACGGAACAACATTGTTCACCGGAATGCAGACGCTCGCTTAGCTAGTTGCTTGTTACGTTACGGCTTGCTAGTGTGCCAATATTTCCGCCATTCAGTTCGCTCACGCTTTTATAAAAAACATTCAATTATAAATTAAACATTCGACCAAAAGCGCTACAGTTTCTCCATGATATTTGTGAGCCCACAAGGATTAACCTACATAACACATATCATGATCGAAAATCGGGCGTCATGGTCATTTTAAACGTTCAGCGACGCCCCGCCGCGGTGGTCTAGTGGCTAAGGTACTCGGCTGCTGACCCGCAGGTCGCGGGTTCGGTTCCCGGCTGCGGCGGCTGCATTTCCGATGGAGGCGGAAATGTTGTAGGCCCATGTGCTCAGATTTGGGTGCACGTTAAAGAACCCCAGGTGGTCGAAATTTCCGGAGCCCTCCACTACGGCGTCTCTCATAATCATATGGTGGTTTTGGGACGTTAAACCCCACAAATCAATCAATCAAACGTTCAGCGACAGTTGCCAATGCAACACGAGAATAACCCACATCTAAAAAAAATTCGGCAAATCCCACGTATGATGGGAATCGATGATACGAAGCATGCGGAGGTAACGTGACGGTGATGTAATCTTTTTATCGATCGAAACGTTACAAAATTATGCTTAAGATATGTACAACTGTTGTATGCAAAGACATGTTCAACAGTGGTATATGTATTAGGCAATTGTTTTTATTTTGCGTAACGATGCCAACACCAACATAGGCGTTACCAGTACGTATCAGAAGCGGTAAGCTGATATGTATCGCTTGTGCTCGCGAGGATGGTAGCGCTGGTTAGTGACGTAGACAATGTCAGGGATTGTTGACTAAATATACAATTGAATTTAACCCGGCATGACGCCAGTATGACAGGTATATATATTTAATATTTATAACAATAGCTATTGGACTACAACCACAAGTGATATTTCACCAACATTACGCTTGCATAGGTTCTTTCTTGTAAAGCAGTTTTGTTACCTGTCGTGGCTTTGTGATAGAATACGTTTCTGCCACGGAAAATTCTTGGCTTCGATTCATGCTGGGGCCCCGATATTTATTCTCCGCATTCGTCCGGTCAACGCTGCCAATGTAAGTTATCTTTTTTCTCAACGCTCTCACATATAAATTGTCAATCTTTGTTCTCACCGCTTCTGGGTAGATATGAACTGCCAATCACCTGTAGCTAACACCTGAATACCACGCTCCGTGGTTTACGGGTATGTTGCCTTCCGTGTCTGGAGAAACATTTTTTTTTTGACGACGTACGCGACATGATTTCGACGCGACAGCGTTAGAGAGTTCGTTTCGAAGAAATTCCGGCGTCGGCGTCAGTGTCAGCATCGGCACCGTTGGTTGTCAGCGAAACGTTCTCATTTTATGCGTGACCGAAAAATAGACAACAATGCAAATAAAATAAATAAATGATACAAAAAACCCCGGACCAGAGTGAGGAGGGAGCAAACCAGGGTCCAAGTGGCGGACGATCCCGGGTCGTTTGCGTGGCAAGCGGATGTTCTACCACACCGCCACGCCTCTGCTTGTGAAAAGAGTGAAAAGAACTTCCTCTTCTTGAAAATGCAGTGGAAGTATCTTTCATGCTTCACAAACACACGCGTCCTGTATACACGCTTCAAAATACCACATGAAATATTGCAGTCATAATGTGTGGTACAAGCATCTATTGCGAACTGGCGTAAGAATACGTGACTATTATAATGACTCCGTGGTTGAAAACCAGTACCCCACTACAAAGGGCACACACCCTACTGCGCCTATACCCTTAGCAAATGCTTTCATGCACTTGTAAGTGTTTGAAGTATAGGCACTAGGAAGAGGATGTCGCTATTGCGTTCAACTCCTAAAGGCGAAGCTTTAGAGTAGCTTAATTTTTTTTAGGTGTTTTCTGTCGTGACCCTCCAGACATATTTGTCAAAACCTTTAACCCTCCCAGAATCATTTTGGTCTACCCCAACTTATGGAGGCCATCACCAGAGCGTCCAGACGTGGGCGGCTTGATACATAGATTAAAACGGTCAAAGTGCCCGCAGTCGGCTAAGAAATGCTTCGCATTTATAACGCTTAACTTGTGCGTTTAAGCTATCACCCATATTGTGCTCACACGAGACTTGATGAGGGCAGACTTATGAAAAGCTATGGCTATTTCGTTCTTTACAACCTTCGAGTGTTTCAATGAAAAAAAGTAACAATGGTTTTGAAGATCTAGGAGAAAACTGCCTGTATTCATGGTGCTTCTGAAACGTTAAGGAAACGTCTCTAGAAATTACATTCCATTATTCTTGCGCAATTCTTTAGTAAGGTTCAAATTCAGTACCTCCCCCATTTCACTCAAAAAGTTCGCTTTCGCCGACTGCGGTGACCGCCCTTTCAAAGACCTCACCACTTTGAAACCACGGTAACTTGAGTGAGCAAAACTTTGGAATTCCGCTTATGATAACAGATACGAGCTTCGCGTTTCATGACACATGCCTTGACTCAGACTGGTATCTTTACGAAATCGCAGCAACGCTTTTATTGCCTTTCGAACTGCGATGAGCAGTCCCATAGTCCCTATATCTTCTCGACAGTGAAGGCGTTTCCGTGTTGGTGATTTAGAGCAGCACGGAGGGCAAGCTAAATAGCCTAGGGTTCTTAGAATAGCCTGTGGCACCTTTCAGTAGCCTCGCTACAGCCAGGTTGTTCCCCCTCAGGGGCCCGATAGTCGAGTGCTTCTTTGAGCAACTCAGACAGCGCGAGCGAGAACAAGGGAGCCGGTGTCTCCATATCGCGCCCTCCGCGGTGCCTCTATTTCGGAGCACAACCTGCTGTTCGAGTCTTTGCAAGTGTGAGGGCGCCGCGAAAAGAATTTCGTCTACTTTGAAGCTGTCTTGTACGGGCTACCGTCCAGAGCGGGTACCACAGCAGCCGCAGCAGATGGGGAGACTTCCCTTCTAATTCGGGCACGAGAAAGAACTCTCTCGCGGGCGGCGCTCACCATCGCGAACGACAAGCTCCCCTTCGTGCCGCCCTGAATCGCGGAATAGAGGTCGCTGTATAGAGAGCCTTAACGATGACATGACTTGCCAGGTGCCCATACTTACTATGACACTCGAGCACAAGGTCTGGCTGGGCAACGACCACACCAACCGCGTACATGTACAGAAAATGAAACGGGCAGCTTCGCCTAGATGAAGCGTTATAAGCGAGAGATGTTCACCGTTGGGCTTCAACATATTCGGTGGAGCTTGAACTGTCTTCTCGCGAGTGAGGCATTGAAACGCCAAATATTTTTGGCACCCCCCACAAACCGTTATCTCGCCACGCAGCACCTGTAATGACGTGGAGCCGCAGTCACTTCGTTGCTCGCAAATAGCGCAAGGCCCAGCACTTGCGGAATCATAATGCGTCCACTATTGCGAACTATAATGTAGTTACGGATTTTTTCTATAGTTATCGGACAAGAGAGTAGCCAGGAATGGCCCATGCAGAGGCTAACAAACGCACCACGCGCAGTTGGCTGGGTTGCACTGAGGCGAAAATAGATCATAGGCGAAAAGGGGTGAGCTGAACCAGGGTGATATATATATATATATATATATATATATATATATATATATATATATATATATATATATATATATATATATATATATATATATATATATATATATATATATCACGCTTTTCCCGCTTATCTTTCCATTCTCGATCATTTCCCCATCCCCCTATAAAGGGCAGCCATACAGATGCCGTTATGGTTAACCCCAGTTGGTTATGGCTTTTTTTTTCTTTCCATTTCATTACATTACGCTTCTCATTACATTGAATCACGGTTAGCACACAAGCAATTTTAGTTTACCTTGTATATCTGTTGGCAGAATATGCATAACCCAAATACTAATTATGTTCGTAGCAACAAGCATAATTATATATATATATATATATATATATATATATATATATATATATATATATATATACTTTTTTTTTCAAGTAGAATGTTTGCGTATGCGACGATGGTCGCTGCTAGCCATAACATAAATAAACCTTGACATTCTTTATTGGAATATATTGTGAGCTACGCATTCGAAGCTGAAGTTTTTATGGACGGCGTAATCAGTGCGATCCTGATCCGCGTCAGTCTGCGTTATTAGGTTTTTTCAGTAAGCCTATACGCACTACAACATTTTTTATTCTATAGGCAGTTGTGTGTGTTGCCTGACTGGTTAGTTCAGAGAAAGAACACAAAAACCAAACTCACCTTTCAAACTAAATCGCAATCAATGGAAGACAAATATTTATCTGTAAAGTTTAAATTTTTTGTTTGGCTTTGTTTTAGCGTTTTGCCTCGAGTAAGGTGAGTCTTTACAAAACAAAGAAACGTCGAAGTGAAAGCTAGCGTAACAACAAGAAAGCAGTGATTTGGTTGACACCCACACACATACGCGCACACACACACAGACACATTCTATGCTTGCTCATAGAATTTCATCAAAAATTTTACAGACAAGTACATCAGCGATCGCTGTGCAGTATAATCTATTAAAGAAAGGATAATAAAAGTAACATTATAAAGAGATCAAGCGCTGACCTAAGACACGAGCTGTTCAGATAATAAATAATCTTTGCAGAAGACACTGACGCGTATCATAAAAAAAATGAACTTCATGTTCTTCGAAGGTAAAGCCCCCTTCAAATTGTATACGCTACATTGCTCCATTATCGAATACTGAGGCATCACATCTTGCACAACCATCAATAACAAACCTATTCAAACGTATGTCCGGCATGACTGGTTTTTGTTTAAGAATTACAGGTTTTTCGCTTTACACCTTAGCGGGGGTGTGCACCACTAATAATGAACACTGTGACTTCAATAAATCGCTTATGGCAGCTATAGCACCTTGCAAAGCCTTTTATCTGTAGTGCATATATATAGGGGCGCTGAACCTCGATCTTTCAGTACATGCAGAACAATTTGCTGATTTTCTTCAGTGGTGTATTCACTCTTGTGGCTGACGATATCTGCTAACATATTTGTCAGGAATGCATCGCATAGACAAGAAGCTTGGTCATCACCATCGCCATGTGCAGTTGCGCAGTATTTACTAAAATGGTTGCCATATCAACAGGTTCCACTAGCATTGGGCTGTTTTGTCTATTATGCTCACTCAAAAGCTTTAGTGCAAATATTCGAACGCAGGTTGAGAAAAAAAGGAAACTAAGATTGGAGGCAGTGTTCCCGTTCACATTTTGTTTTGTTGTTTCCTTTGTTTGATTCTTTTGTTTTGTTTCGGTGCATTTTACCAGTTTGCGATATGAACTGACATGCGAATTCAGCTGTGGTGCGAGATACATGATTTGTTTAACGAAAGTATGACAAATTAGTCCCGCAGCGAAAAAGTAAGTAGTCTGATGTTATTTCATCTGAAACATCTTAGATAAAGTTGTAAAATAAAACAGTGCCATAACGAATGTGGCACGCAAGATAAAACTTTATCCACGACTGATACGCTGCGGCGCAGTTGTTCACGCACGAGAGGCATTCTAATTCAATTTGACTAAATTTAAATTAACGCCACTTCTATTACACGTTCTTACCGTTTGCATGCGCGTTTTTTTTTCTCTGGACTCCACCAGAACCTCGTCGAATTAAGCATGCCATCGCACAGTGTTACAATTTCTTATGCTTCAGCAACAAGCTGCGCACTCAAGTATTCATCAACGCGACCTGCATTCAAGAACCTACATATTTAACTTCGTTTATTCCTTTATAAAGTTACACGAGGAAGGTCGACTCGTTCTAATTGTGATTGCTTTTTTTTAGGATATGTCATGGCACCACACGCAAAACGCGCGCCTACAACAGTTACACCGTATCTTCAAGGATGTCCGACTTTAATAAGTAATCGAGCGCGAGCTTGATCAAGATATGTTCTCTCTAGTACCAAAACAGCGGCGCATTAAAACTCCGGAGCGAGGAGGAACCGCACAAGTAATTCATTTTTTATACCAGATGCAGCAAAAAATGGTGGAGATGGTGCTTGCCTTCTTTCTGAACAGCATGCACTCGGGAAAGCTTCGTTTTATAACTAGCTCCGTTACTAAGCGAGAACGAAGAATACAACCATTTACGTATGTGGACTAATTAATATTTACACATCCACTGCTCAGAGCGCACGCAGGGACTAGACGACTTTGTGGAGACATATGTCGCTGGGGGAATGAGATGTTGCTGCGTGCGTTCTTTAAGACTGCACGCTTTTATTTTCCCGCCGAAGAGATTTCACGCCGGCGGGAATCTCTGATAAGCCGTGTACACATAGGAACGTCACGAAGCAGGCTTAGCGCCACCACGCGGACAGGTTTCATTAGCGTATTGCGCTGGGGAAAAATGCAATACAAAATTACCGATTCCGAAGCCCCCTTACGAGTTACTTAAATGTATGCACAGCACTCGCCGACCACCCTGCATGATGTATATTAAATTGAGCAACATTGAAAATGTCTGTTCTTTGAGAAAATGGCATTTTCGTAATTATTCTTACTGCGTGAAGAAGATTCATGGCATAATTTTTAAATAACAGCGCGAAAGGCTAATAAAATCACTTTCTTCATCATGATTTCTACTTCTAGTTTTCTAATATCTCCTTTTTTTATTTTTCAGACACAGAAAACGTAAATTCGATATTATAGGTGGTTTCAGTTCAATTGCGACTGGCGAAAACGAAAAAGGTAAGACAATAAAGAGAGGTACAACGGGGTTTTCATCTGCCTTATCCGTTGTACAAATATATATTCCCAACTCAATACCGGCATTGCACGGCAGTCTTCAGAGTGATTTTGAATTATTTATTGAATAATTCTGGTTTTAATTAAGTGAAATGACTCAATTAGTAATCGTAAGTGTGGCCATGCTACCTTTAGAAAAAAATGTTACCAGTCATGACTACTTTAAATTTTCTAGGCGTTTTTTTTCTTTTCGTGGTGTTTGCTTAATCTTCAGAACTTGTTTTTTCACTGTACTTCAGCATGCTTTCTAGAAAGAAAGTAACATAGGCTTGCGATAAGTTCATGGCTGGTCCATATATGAAATGGAAGGGTGGATTGTTGCACGCAGTTTGCAAAAAGGCAAAAAACCAAAAGTGCGCTTTTTGAACTATCTTTTTATCTAAGCAGTCAAAACTCCTTCTTAACGCTCCTTTTTTTTAATTCCCCAGGTTTGCCCATGCCGGTCAAAATACAAACCTTTGGCGATTCTTGTACGACACACTGCTTTGAAATGTTTTATTTCTTTAATTTATTTTTGTGAAGTCAGAAAATGAGCTTCATTTTTTCAGATTGTCCGCTTACAAAGAATAGTCTCTTGATATCATAGCTGTTACCAAACCGTACATGCCCGTTAAGGCGGCAATAATGTTCAGCGGCATAAAAAAAAAAAGATAGCCAGCTAGCCAAAACTATAAAAAAGACAAGAGTACTCAACACTCGTTGTCATGGCTACGAGCGGCGCTGACAGACAACGTCAGCTTAGCATGCACAAAAATACGTGACTTGGTGGACGAGAGGACGACCGTCACCGTATTTCGATTGGTAAGAGCATCGGACGCGTAATCAGAAGGTTGTGTGTTCGATGCCTGCCGGCGGCAAGCTCTCTTTTCGTTCCCCTTACTTTCTACACATTCATATCTCAATTACTACAATACACGTGAAGGAGCATACACAACGCCCCCTACGCCCTACTTGGCTTCTTTGTCAACCGGCTGTTGTTAAGGTTGTGTTAAACAAAAACAAATAGCAGTTCTTCTGTGTACGAATACAACCGATGAGTGGAGCTTCTTGGAAAGGGACGCAAAGCGCCTGATCTCGCTGCTCGCTCTCATAAAGGCGGTAAAGTGGGGAGGGCGTTTGCTGCGTTCGGTGGCGATAGCGACTGAGCAAGCGAGTGTGCTCCCTGCGCTCCTGCTGCGCCGCACAGCGGGCGCGCACCTGTTGTTTTGCTCGGCGCGCTTGCTCGGCGCAGGGAGCTTCGACGGCGACGGTAGCGACGGTGCCGGCGGAGGGCAGCCTAACGAGCGTCGCTCCTTGAACAAGAAAAGAGCCCTCAAGTTCCTTTACCTTCGTTCAATAATAGCTAAAGTATGCGACATACGTCTATCGACCTCGCAAGTGCACGGTGATCTCCAATAGATCGCTGTATCGATAAGTTACTACAGTTGAGCTAACCCAATCGAGCGTCTCGATCTGCTGCCTTGCAGGCAAGTACGGGGAGACACGGAACATAACGGCTGCGCTTGCGGAATCTAGCGTCTCGACATAATGATCGCCGGGGTACATACACGTACTACCCCAGCACGCGACCAACTTAGGAAACTCGTCGGCGCAGCCCACGTGGAAAGCAACGATATTCGGAAGCTATAGGAAAGGCGTAACCAGCACGTAACCGAAGGCGTGCTGGCTAAAACCCAAAGAAAGTCGACACGACTAGGAGAGTTCAGAACGAGGCTAATGATGATGGGTCGTGCCTCCTTCGAGTGCTGGTACTTGAAGTCCCCAGTCACTGCATGGTAGCGACTGTAATTTTTTTAGATCAATTAGTTTATTGCTCCTTCTCTGTTTCACTCTTTTCACTGGAGAAATCGAAATTATAAGCAGTGGTGAAGCAGTTACAATGCTCGGCTGCTCATCCTAAAGCAGCGGCTTCAAACTGCGCTTCATTTCGACGGAGCCAAAATGCTAGAAGCCCGTGTACTATACGCCATCAGTACGGGCTAAAGAACACTGGACGGGTTGAATTTTCCGGGCCTTTCGCTACGATGTTGCTCATAATCATATCGTAGTATCAGGGCGCAAAGCTCCAGGCGTTCTTATTATTAAACTACAAACAGATCTCGCGTTCCTGGGCTCGCTGCATATCATCGATTCAAGCAGCAGTACTAGACAACAGAAACACAAATCACTTTTGCTTATCTAACCATGGTAAAAGGACTTACTATACTATGCCTAGTTTTTCGAAATTCATGATCATTATGTACATCACGAAATCAACTTCCCCAAAATGTATTTAGATATTGTTTTATGTCAGGGTCTACCACGGCTCCACTGATGTATTTCCATGATGGATATGACGAAGTAAATTGTGTACTAAGATATTGCGAAGAAAAAAAACGAGAAAGAAAGGTTCCGTAGCGGGGCGTCGAATCAGGGACCTCTCACTGCAGCGCGTTATCCAAGCCACTATGTTAAGGGGTGTACGTTGTGAAGCATGCTAACGGCAAGCCTTTGTATACATCATATAATGTTGGCGACCGTCAGAGCTCCACAACTTCCCTGCGTTTTCATCACTAGTGACATGGCGAAACGGCCTCGCGTTGGCTAAAGCGTTGGGCGGCTATAGCATTCCTTTGAGCGCGCGCCTCCTCGGGGCATGGTCTGTCCGCCTGCGCGCGGATTTATCACATCGGAATGACGATTCAGGAGAGCACGAAGGTCACTTCGCTCGCTGCCGCGGCCGCCTTTACGGAAGGCGCACGCTGCTCACATACGATGATGTGAGATAGGTGACAGTTGTTCGCGGCTCGTACTGTGTACACTTGTGCGTCCGTTTCGTGCGTCTTTCTTTCTGTTTGAGCCATGTGATTTAAACACTGACGTGAGACAGTTGTTTGTCCACACTCTTGCTGTACATGCTCATTTCGCGAGTGCTTTCTGCATAAGGTTCGCACTGTAAGTTTCGAGCATGACCTCCTCTATAAACGTACGACCTGCTCATGCCTCTGCTCCCCGTGTTGCCATGTTTGTTTTTGCTTGTTTATTATTTTAGCTATCTAAATCGCCACAGCACTAGTAACAGCGCGCCATGGCGCTACAACTTACCCCCATCGCTGCAGCCGTCAAACCACTTTTTTGCACGTGCGTGTGCGCGTTTTTTATTTTTTTTTATTAAGGCACTTGCGCAGAGGTGAAGATCTGGTAGTGGAGACCCTGAAGCCAGCCACCGTGGTGCTTTTGACAGCGAGAATGTTGCTTCGAGACGCTTAATCTGTCAATTGCTCGATCCATGCGTTATAAACTTGAAAAACAATGAAATAAAAGCGCACGCACGAGTGCTCCACGACGTTCGTGCATCGTCAGCTATGGGGGTGAGTCGTGGCGGCACCTGGCGGCATCTCTGGTCTCTAGGCGCCAATTTTTATACCCAGACGCCTCCATAAGGGTTGCGCCGATGAGCAGGTTATAAGTTTATAGAGGAGCTCGTGGTTTTAAGCTGCTTGCTGTTCTTCGCATGAAATTGCAATTTGTTGCTGCAGCATTCATTCCTTCAACCTTGTAGGGAAAGAAAGCAAAATAAACGCTCAGCTACGTATAGGTGAAGATAAGTTTCAGTTAAGTTATACCGATTTCTAAAAAAAAAGCATCCGCTGGTATTTTGTTTTTTGTAACTCACCGTACCTGTTGAAATGATCACGGCACTTTCTTTCACGAAATATCGAACTAGTTGGCGTCGTGTCGGTATGAATTATAGCTACTATTACAGCAATCAAACCGACACAAGTATTAACGACCCTTAAAGTAAGATGTCTTGTACAGGCCGAGCAGAAATTGCGAGCATTTTTGTGAAATAAATGCAATTCCACGTGAATTCATCCCGCGGAACTTGAAACAGAGTACATACAAGCTTTCTGAACATTCTACTCTGAACGTGGGGGCTGCAAATGGAAACTCTTCCGAAGCGATGCACGAGTTATATACTAAGTACTCGCAAGGTTCAAAATGTACACAGAAAATCGACAACGGTTCAGTCTCAGCGGAGGGTGGAATACCTGCGTCGAGCACACGCGTGCCATCTCTCGGCATATGCGAGGCCGTGCTGGCGGCCGGACGCGAGCCCACCGGAGCGGCTGAACGAAGAGGGCCCGCGGGGCCATTCGGCAGCGATGCGCGTCTAATTAAGCACCTCATCGTAGGGGCCACCATTCCCGATAGCCTGGCGTGCCGGGTGATTAAGAGGTCGCCGTTATTATCCCGCACTCCCGAGTCCTATATATCGCGGCCACTATCGTTTTTACCGTGTGCGCCTTCAAATCTGGTGCGTTCGTCCTCTCGGCAGCATTCCAGCCGTTTTAGCCGACACACTGAAAGATTTACGACCGGAACCAATTACGCTTCCTAAGTGCTGCGGGAACGAAGTGTAAGACAAAGTGATTTAAACCTTGCTCCCTTCTCTATCCACTAAGATTTATTTGGCAGGGGAGAACAAAATGTTTGATCGTCAGTGTTCGCTTCAATACCTACATACATAAATATGTCGCGTGCATGTCATGTCTTGCTCGTATGTGTTGCTCGCGTATTCTGCGCGCGTGTCAGGATGTCTTGTAGCAAGGGTCTCAGCTAGAAATGTGTGTGTGTGTGTGTGTGTGTGTGTGTGTGTGTTTCGGTGAGAAAAGACGTGTTCTCATCAGGCGTCCTATGGCAACACAATATGTTTTGAGGAGTGGCAGTAACATTACCAACATACTGCACGACGAACTATGGCATAAGCACGCTATTGCATATGAAACGTGACGTAATATGCAGAACGTTTTTCTCGACGCAATCCACCATGAGGAAACGTAGCAAACAAATGTGCGAAATAAGTATAAATTTGTGGTTTCGGCATCGTAAATGTATATTTACAGTTAAGAAAGTCTTATTGACGTATATTCAAACGAACTTGAAAAACAATCCGTCCAAAGGTTGTTGCCATTCATCTTTCCTTTGATATGACCACCAGCCTTTCGTGGCATTCACTATGGAAATTGAATTGAGCTACTTCACTGCGATTACGGATCAAATATTGGCGCTTGAAGTGGTTTCCTTGTTTTCTTTGCTTAATCTCGATCACATTGCCATTTTTGCACATTTCTAACCTCGACCTATTGATTACTGTCATCATGATTGCCTTTTTTTAAACTTTCTTGCTAAATTAGCTTCTTCCGTTTTTCTTCTTTTTTTCACACAAACTTATGTGAACTGGAAATTTTCATGTTCTTTTCCTGTACCCTCCAGCCCGCTATAATGCCCAAAAAGGCACTGTGGGTAATAATTAAATAAATAAATTTTTATAATGCTTTAATTTTTCGCTCCTGTCTGGATCATGTTGTTCGTAGTAATTCTGAAAAATTAAAATTAATTACATCGCATCTTATCTTGCAGGCGAAGGAACCGAAGTTTTTCCTTTAAAAGGAAAGGAATTTGCTCGGGCTCGATCCAGCACCGTACTTATCTGCACTTGCACTCCAGCACATTAGTCATACGCAGTCTCTTCAGCCTTACTTGTTTAGAACGAATGCATTTGCATTCTCGTTATTTCGGCAAACCTCTCCCCAGGCTACCTACCGTTAGTAGGAAGGTCGAACGCCAATTTCTATCAGTTACTTCGAGGTTATCCTCCTTTTTCACCTTTAAATAATATTTGTCCTATTTAAGTAAACTTGATAACTTGCCTCACAACTAATGTAGTTGCACTCTTACTCACATGGCCCTTTTTGCCACTTTTATAACCTCGACCTATTTATTACTGTCATCATTATTGCCCTTTTTTTAAACTTTCTTGCTAAATTAGCTTCTTCTGTTTTTATTTTTTTTTCACACAAACTTATGTGAACTGGAAATTTTCATGTTCTTTTCCTGTACCCTCCAGCCCGCTATAATGCCCAAAAAGGCACTGTGGGTAATAATTAAATAAATAAATTTTTATAATGCTTTAATTTTTCGCTCCTGTCTGGATCATGTTGTTCGTAGTAATTCTGAAAAATTAAAATTAATTACATCGCATCTTATCTTGCAGGCGAAGGAACCGAAGTTTTTCCTTTAAAAGGAAAGGAATTTGCTCGGGCTCGATCCAGCACCGTACTTATCTGCACTTGCACTCCGGCACATTAGTCATACGCAGTCTCTTCAGCCTTACTTGTTTAGAACGAATGCATTTGCATTCTCGTTATTTCGGCAAACCTCTCCCCAGGCTACCTACCGTTAGTAGGAAGGTCGAACGCCAATTTCTATCAGTTACTTCGAGCTTATCCTCCTTTTTCACCTTTAATTATTATTTGTCCTATTTAAGTTAACTTGATAACTTGCCTCACAACTAATGTAGTTGCACTCTTACTCACATGGCCCTTTTTGCCACCTTTATAACCTCGACCTATTTATTACTGTCATCATTATTGCCTTTTTTTTAAACTTTCTTGCTAAATTAGCTTCTTCTGTTTTTCTTTTTTTTTCACACAAACTTATGTGAACTGGAAATTTTCATGTTCTTTTCCTCTACCCTCCAGCCCACTATAATGCCAAAATGGGCACTGTGGGTAATAATTAAATAAATAAATTTTTATAATGCTTTAATTTTTCGCTCCTGTCTGGATCATGTTGTTCGTAGTAATTCTGAAAAATTAAAATTAATTACATGGCATCTTATCTTGCAGGCGAAGGAACCGAAGTTTTTCCTTTAAGAGGCGCTGCAGCGTACAATCTATCTTCTGTTGATGCCACGTAAGAAATGTTGAAGTAAACTTTAACAAATATCCGCCTTCGAAATCGGTTTAAAAAAGATCATGCTAGAGTGTGGCAAATGATCATAATGATGCATGGCTAACAACGAGGCGTTCCATTTTTTTTTGCCTTGTTTATTCATTTTAGAAATATAATTTGCGGTAGATAAGTAGAGTTCTCCCAGTGAACATGTCCTTAACGAAATCCTTATTCTAGACTCACTTGGCTCACTGAACATAGTCTTGTGGCACCAGTCAAGGTGCTCCTTGACTGGTGCCACTGGTTCCGCAGACTCCATGTTAGACGCGAGCGTCCATGCATGTTTGAATTAAAGCACAAGAAGTTAGCATATGACTATGTTAAGTATCATTACGGCATTGGTTTAGGATTACTTCAAAGGAAAACGACTAGGCGCTCTATACAAGTATAATTCCGTTTGAACAGCCGTCCAAATCTCGAACTAGCATGCTCTGTGGTGCCTTTTATGTGTTCCAGCGTCATATGATCTAACGAAGCTGCAAAGAATTGTTTTCTGGGCGCACACTTGCTGTCACCCTCTTTGGAACTGAAGTCGTATTGCGTAGTTAAAAAAAATATGACACTCCCGCACGCTATAGTGGTAGACTTGGGCGGCAGTAAATGAATAATGCGCGCGAAAAAAAGCAGGGTGTGCCACTGCCAACTGATTTATTGATGTTGAAAAAGGGGCATCGAGCTCTTGTTGTGCAGGCGCAACACGAGAGGTATGCAATGACATTGCAGTTTTATTTACGCATTCTTGCCTTTACATCGAACTAGGATTGCCCCGCCACGGTGGTCTAGTCGCTAAGGTACTCGGCTGCTGAACCGCATGTCACGGGATCAAATCCCGGTTGCAGCGGCTGCATTTTCGATGGAGGCGAGAATTCGGTAGGCCCGTGTGCTCAGATTTATTTGTGTGCACGTTAAACAACCCCAGGAGATCAAAATTACCGGAGCCCTCCAATACCGCGTGTCTCATAATCATACGATGGTTTTGGGACGTTAAATTCCGCATATTATTCAATCAAACTAGGAATAATAATGAAGGGATCTAACGTTGCAAAACGACGATATGTGTATTAGTGATGCAGTTCCAGGCAATTCCGGAAATTATTGCCACCTGAAATCACTTAACATGCACCTAAATCTAACTGCACGGAGCTTAAGTAATTTTGTTGTCATCGAAAACGCGTCCGCCGGTGCCAGGATTCCATCCAGAACGTCACCTTCAGGCCAGCAGTCGAGCACTTATAACCACTTGACCAGTGGGGCGGATATCAATCAAGCGCATCTCAGAAGCGTATACCATCAGTGCGGCGGTAACAGTAGAACACGGTGTACCTTTCTCACTCCATAAACTGTCTCCGAAAGTTCACATGCTTTTTAATTACAGCTCATGCTCAGAAAAGCAACACACGTTAAGTATGGATTGCATGCGTAAGTATGAACCATGCGCACCAAGATACGCAACATCCAGTTTGTTTATGTTTTTAGAATGTTTATAGTCGTAATTATAAATCGGTGCTGAAGTGCACACGATTCGGCACATCACTGCTGCCTTTAATTGGCGACTTCATATGAAGGCAGCAGGACTCCGCGCGGCCGGAACATCATAGGTTGATTTTGTAGATGGGAGAATTTGTTTTGCATCTCGACCATTGTACGCCACGCTGTATATATTTTAATGAGCAGATACACACAGACTCAGCGTTCTACAAAGCCACCTGCAAAACATTTTTTGTAAGTCGCCCAGTGCACAAAGCCGTGCTGTAAGAAGCGCTAGGATAGTTAAAAGCAGAGCAGGAATAAAAAAAAGGGTATCAAAGTTTCTTTTGTCAGTTAGCTGACAATCATAAGCTGTCACTGCAGAATGACACCTGACCCGTCATGCTGAATAGAAAACAATATACCCCATAAAAAAATTGACCACAAGCAGAGAATTGTTCGCGGCTTTGATGCCAACGGGAATTGTTTTTTTTTCCTTCATCAATTCGCTTAAAACTTGACATAGCTAAGCTTCGACCAAGTCAGGATGTAGATGACAAGTTAGGTTGTAGTACCACTGATCGTGGTCACGACTATGACTAGTTTCGAAAACAAGGTACCACCCGATTGACGTACGGCCCGTCCCCTATAGACTGGGTTATGTCGACTTACTAGGAACAACGAACCTCTGGCGACCCTATTTAAACGTTGATTTGATTGATATGTGGGGTTTACGTCCCAAAACCACCATATGATTATGAGAGACGCCGTAGTGGAGGGTTTCTGAAATTTCTACCACCTGGGGTTCTTTAACGTGCAGCCAAATCTGATACACGGGCCTACACCATTTCCGCCTCCATCGGAAATGCAGCCACCGCAGCCTATTTAAACGTGACGGCCCGACATAGGTAACTGTAATCTAAAAGACTCGCACGCAGTTTTCTGTTGTTTGAGTTGACAAATGATCGAGGAAAAAAAAAGTGGCTTTTGCGCATGCGAATCACTGTCATACGCCGAAACGGCAAGCTATAAGTAAGTGCTTATTGGTGTCAGAAATAAGCACGGTAATTTTTACTGTACGACCTCAGCACTGTGATATTAAAATACAGGGGTCGGCCACCTGCGGCCCGCGTGTCATTATGTGGTACAAGTTACGGCGTGAAGGACCCCCCCCCCCCCCCGCCCCTATTTTCTTTGGCGCTTTCTATCTGGAGGTTGACATCGGATTCTTGACCTAAGATAGGATTTCTGACTCTAACCTATGTTTGATTGCAACTTCGTGACGGGCGTAGTAATAATAAACCTGATTTCTATTCCAGTTTTACAAATTAGTGTCAACTCGCCGAATTTTTACGATTTGCCTGTGCCCCTTTCCCTTACCCCATTCATAATTTTCCGGGGGGCCCTCCGCTGTGTCGGCTTCATGCAGCTTGGCCCCCCATCTAAAAAAAACTGCCAAACCCTGTTCAATGCACTGGCGGTGTTGGAGAGCCAATGCAGAAAGGTGAACATTGAGACGAGTAGGCACGCGAATGTATAACAAACAAAGCAGCACCTTGACTTGGGCTAACAATGCGAGGTTCATAAAAAGGCGCAGCCTTACCGTGGCAGTCAGCAGTTCCTGAAGTACCGGAATTCACAAGGAACAATCAGCAGCAACATTCCAAAGAGCAACGTGACGAACCGCTCTCAGTCACGAGAGAACTATCACGCACGGAGCACAATCTCCAGTCTCACGGCGACATCGAGATGTTCTATCACTGCGCGCGCCACCTGGGTCGTCCTTCAGCGGCTACTCTGGAGACATACCGGTAGAACTTCAGCCGAGATATTCTCGAATGCACGTAGTTCGAAACTCCGGCGTTAGTTTGCGCGCGTCAGCTACGAGACACACCACTTCACCTAACGCAGTCACGACATCCACACCGATCCGTAGCTGCGAAGGCAGCTCTGGCGGGTCTTTTTGATCGTTGCTCTCTGGCTCGTCACACCGGTCACCCAGTGTGTCCCTTGACGTTGAATTCGGGAAAAGCGATGTGAAAGGGGCACGGTGACCAGTTGGTGTCGGAAGTAAGTCACGGCAACACGACCACTGAGTTGGCACAACACGGATCACACGGGAATAGAATTAGAACGTCAGCGAGCTTCGGGATGCCGCACGAATGGGACAGAAAGTCGGTGCGACTGCTGCGCGGGCCGTCCCAAGAAAGGCGCGTTTCTTCGGCTGCCGGCGACGACGGCGCAGCGCTCGGTGCGACTGTCAGGCCGGGCCTGATTTTGCGCGCCAGAGGGGAGAGGAACCGAGGGGGTCACCGTGGCTGCGGGCTCTGCGCTTATCGCGGCAGCGGCGGCGGCGTGGGCTTAAAGGTCCTAGCGCCGCACCGTGGCTCGGGCCGTTACTGCAGGAGGCGGGAGCAGCAGGAGCGAAAGAGAACCGGCCGGCCGCGCCGCA